>NW_006922067.1:2027614-2041533 GCF_000298275.1 Orycteropus afer afer
AAAATTGCTGCTTTTTAGTTAGTGTTTTTAGTTAGTAGCACATATGACAGCAAGTCACATAACATAATGACATTTCATATGGCAATTTGTAAGGTTCACAGTACAAATTGCTACAAACAATAAATGAATAGTAAGTTGACAATGTGACATAATTATAGACATAACTATGTCATTAATTGTCAATTTATTTCCTTCTAAAATTATTTTATTCATCCTTTTAAAGAATTCTAATTGTGCATTAAGGTAAAGGAATACATTTTCCTTTACTTGAATAACATTATTTTATTTGCATGGGATTTATGTTAGGTACTAGCCTCATTTCCCTTGTAGAAATAACTTGTCTCTGATTTTTAGCCATGCCCCATCAGAGCCACACACACAAGTGTATACGCATACACATTGCTTCCATTGCGCTGAGTTTACCATAATGAATTCTTTAGCCCTACTTTGCTTTTCACTTATTTTTCCATGTCTTCTTTAGCATTTTGTGTAGTATTTACAACTCTACTTCACTATCTTCTTATTTTGCTATATTAGGACTAGGAAATGTGATTACAGACTGCTTATTTGCAAAGTGACACAGCCAATGTCAGGTCGAAGCCACTAGGAGGCAATAGGGCTCTATTCTGGCCTATGACAAAGGTCAGAGTTAAAAAAGTCTTATTGATTATCCATTTTAAAACAAATACGCTTTTTTTTCCCCCCTGAGGAACTTTGATCTTTCATTTTGTAACTTAACCTTTACGCTGAATCACAAGGTCTACAGAACTATGCATTTAAATTATCAATTCTGACTAAAGGATGTGTAGATACCAGAATATAGATGTACAATACAAGGTGCATAAAAATATATATGAGTGAAAATAACTTTTCCAACTTCCTTGTGGACACAGCTCTGCTGCAAAGAAGTCGTCCATCATATGCTCAATACTTGACAGAAAAAAGAAACATAAAAATAGAAGTCATTTACTTAACCTGATTGTACTTGCCCAAGCTCAAATTAATTTACAGTATGTTATCTTTAATTGGAGACCTTAAATGTGCATTTTGTAAGGAAAAAAAAAAGAAGTGCTATAAGTAGAATTCCAATGAGATTTTTTAATATCATAATGTTTGGGAAAAACTACAGCAGCCATATCCAAGGCAACTTGCCCTATAGAATTGTGCCATTTCCAGATACAGGATATACAAAGATATTCTAGCAAAAATTCCCATATTTTATATAAAAAGGAACTAAATTCTATGAAAATCAGGTGATTTTGTCTAATGTCACCACATATGGGTATTAGAATTGGGGCCAAACTTAGCCTCCTGACTCAATATATATTAAATAGATCCTTTTGTGTGTGAGGTACATAACTTCCACAAAATAAACATTCAGAATCATATGTCACAGCTAATATAGAATTCAAGATAAATATGTTGATATATTGAAAACTAACTAAATCATATTTCCCAAAATTTGCAGTTGTTTCTGGTAGTGAGTTAAAATTTGAGCAGATATGAAGTGATAACAAAAGTATCATTCCCTACATGACAAGGAAGGAGCTCTTGTGGTGTAGTGGATAAGGCATTTGGTTGCTAACCAGACGGTCAGTAGTTCAACTCTACCAGCTGCTCCATGGGAGGAAGATGAGGCAACTATTTCCATAGATATTTATACCCTAATAGACAACTTAAAATTAAAACATGATTCTATCTTTACTCACCATTCTCTTCCCTGCTTGCATATTTAAATAATGTTGTTGTTGTTATGTGCCATCGAGTCGGCCCCGACTCATAGCGACCCCTCCTTGGGTTTCCGAGGCAGTATCACTACGGAAGTAGGATTGCCCAACCTTCCTTCCGGGGAGTGGCTGGTGGGTTTGAACCGCCAGCCGTCTGGTTAGCAGGCAAGTGTCTTAGCCACTATGCTACCAGAGCTCCCATTTAAGTAATAGATAAACAAAATATACATACTTCTAGGAATCAGTAATTGTGGTAAAGAATACTGATGATGTATTTGAATTGGCAGAGAATATTGAACATACCATGGGCTTCCCAAAGAACAAACAAATCTGTCTTCCAAGAAGTACTGTCAGAACCCTAAAGAATAACGCAGAATCTGCAAAACACCACATACTGTGGATGAACTTGGAGGACATTATGCTGAGTTATATAAGTCAATCACAGAAGGACAAATATTGTATTAGTTCATTATTTTAAAAAGTCAAGGGAAGGTTTATACATGGAAGGAAATTTTCTTTCTTGGTTACCAAAGAACACAGATAAGTAGAGACAAGTATTGATTTGGGTGAAGAGAAGGGCAGTGTACCAAATGTGAGTGAGCAACATAATGGCACTGAGGAAGAGGAAGACACAGAGAGGTTCATGGGAGGTACAGGCAACAAAGAGGAACCCTTTTTGTACATACAGTACTATGTTGTCAGTGAAGGCAAACATGGATATATGGGTGGGTAGATGAGTGGACAGGTTGAACTATTAGGTATGTCTATGCAGGGAGGAAGATGGGGCAATCTACTTCTGTAGTGATACTGCCTTGGAAACCCAAGGAGGGGTTGCTATGAGTAGGGTCCGACTCGATGGGACACAACAACAACAACAACATGCAGGGAGGAGTGTGCCCAAGAAAATGTATAGGGTTGGCAGACATGTTTCTACAAGTGTATTGGTATGTTCAGGAGCTCTGGTAGAGTAGTGCCTAAGGTACTTGACTGCTAACCAGAAGGTTGGCGGTTCAAACCCACCAGCCACTCCTCGGAAGGAAGATAGGGCAATCTACTTCCGTAGTGATACTGCCTTGGAAACCCAAGGAGGGATCACTATGAGTCGGACCGACTAGATGGCACATAACAACAACAACATTGGTATGTTCTGTAAGAATTTCCAGGTATATAGTAGAGCTAACAAGGGACAAGATTGTAGTCACTTCTTAGCCACAGCCAGCTACCCAGAGGGAGCAAGTAGTTGGACCTGGGCATCAGGACCATAGTCACAGGGGACATCGACCACAATTGGCATAACTTACTATACAAAAGAATTGTTCCACATCCTACAGGCAAGCAGTGACTGGGATTTTCAAAGCTTGCCAGCGGCCACCTAGATTCAATGATGGGTCTCTCCTCATGCAGAGCAAAGAAGAATGAAGAAAACCAAAGACACATGGAAACAATTAGTCCAAGTGACTGGTATACCATGCGATCCTCAGCCTATATGATTATGAGACCAGAAGAACTAGTTAGTACCTGGCTACCACTGTCAACCACTTGGAGGGGGATCTATGTAGGAGATCCTGGATAAGTGGGAGAACAATGTGGAACAAAACTCAAAATCATAAAAAAAAAAAAAAAAAGGATTAGGATTGCAGGTCTGATAGAGCCTGATGGAACCACTGAGACTATGGCGTCTAGCTGCCCTTCAGGTCTAGAATTGAACCCACTCCTGCGGCTTCCTGCCAAACAAAAGACAGGCACATGAGTTGAACATTTACATTAGATAGATACACTCCTTGGAGAGAACAATCATGGGAGAATAGAAAGGCTGTGTTTGCACAAGGAGACAGCCCGGGAGGTAGGAGTACATGGAGGGAAGGACACATGGAAGAGGTAACTATGGGGAGGAAGTTGGAGCAGAGCTATTGCATTGGGGTAAATTGGAGTCAATATCATGAGACAAAATGTATGTGAGCTGCTGTACGGTAAGTGAATTTGCTTTGTAAAATTTCACCCAATTCACAATCGAAAAAAAGGAAAAAAATAATAAGAAGAAATGCTGCCAGGATTCTCAATAGAAGTGAAGATGGTATGACTGGTTTTCATATTTTTGTCATGTAATGAGAAGGGACTAGTACCTGGAGAAGTATATCAGGCTTGGTAAAATGGAGGATCAGTGAAAAATGAGAAGATTCTGAACAAAATGGATTGAAACAGTGCTTGAAATTATGGGCTCCAGCATGGCAACATTGTAAGCATTATGACAGGCAGTGTTTTGTTCTGTTGTATTTAGGGATCACTCAACAACAACTAACAACAACAACAGTAATGTAATCAAGGGAAAACAGCCTCCTAATTTTTATTCCTTTTTGTTTCTCAACATACAGCAAGTAAGTAGAACTCCAAAATCATACTTGGAATGCTGCACATTTTATTCAAGTTAAATTTTGTTACCTGAGTATCATCCTTCTCCCACTACTGCTAAATGATGGGGAAAAAAAATCACACTATAAACTTTTTTCTAATAGTTTCCATTTGGAACCAATATACCTGAATGGATACAGAGAATGCAGACAATAACTTGAATGAATATCAAAAACCTTAAAACTATATTTCAAGTTTTTATCCACGTATAGGAACTGTGGTGGTATAGTGGTTAAGACATTTGGCTGATAACCAAAATGTCAGTGGTTCAAACCCAAAAGCCACTCTGTGGAAGAAAGATGAGGTGGTCTGCTTCTGTAAAGATTTACAGTCTTGGAAACCCGGTAGACTTGCTAAGAGTCAGAATTGACTGGATGGCAGTGAGATTCTTTGGTTATCAGAGATGTATTGATGTAAACTGGATAGAAAAGCAGCCTAAATGAACAAAATATTACATATAGAGGACAATCATTGTGGATATATATATCAGATGTTTTAAGCAGTCAGATAAGAGCACTGTAATCACCAAGGAAGACAAAAGGAGCAAGTGTAGGGAAATATTTCAAAGAAGGTGATGCTTGAGTTGAATTTTAAACAACAGGAAGAGAATAAAGAGACAAAGTGGAGTAGGCAAAGCCTGAAAGGCATCTAGAATTACCCATTTTTAAAGTTTTTCAGAGCTTAAAATTTATGATACAAATTAAGTGTATAAATAATGGAATCGACTCTTAACGGGATCCTTAATCTCCAGGAATAGAGGATTGCATTGTCCAATGCTTTTAAGCATGGACTTTAGTGTTTGATAGGTTTGGGTTCAAATGCCATTTCATAAAAAATATTTACTGAAATACATTTGATGGTTCTATCCACAAAAAAAAGATGGGGCAATCTACTTCCATAGTGAAACAGCCTTGGAAACACAAGGAGGGGTCGCAATGAGTCGGGCCGACTCAATGGCACATAACAACAACAACAACAACATTAGATTTAACCCACTCTATCTTTTCTTCACAACACCTACTATAGTGTTCAATGATGTATGTATTTCTATGATCATTTGCTTTATATGTATCTTCACTGGTAGCTTATGAGTTTCAAGATGTCAGAGATTTTATCTGTGTCAAAAGCCAATGTATTTCCAATTACTGGCATGTAGTAAATGCTTCATAAATATTTATTGAAGAATCATTTAAATGGATAAATGCATTGTCTCCTATAAGTAAGACTCCACATGGCAGAAAACATAATAATGGCTCAGATTTATAAAAAACACTTTTCCTACTTTTTCTTGAGCATAATAAATACGTTACAATTAATTGGTAGACAACGACTGCATAAATGGTTACTAACATTGCTTAATGTGTCCCCATTAAAGACAAAAAAAAGACTAAGTTGTCTACTTTAGCATGGTGTTTTTGTAGATAACAATAATGTGATAAAGAATATTTTTTCCCAGTTCTCTCATCTTCAGCATCTACTATGTAAAATTAAAGGTAACATTTCTGTTTTACTTACCTAAGAAATCAATGTTTCTGAACAATTTACTTTTCATCTGCAAACACGAGATACTGTGATATCTAACATCAAATTGAAAGTGACAGGTTGCCGTTTTATTTCATTGGTCTTTGCCACATTTCCTATTGTCAAAGTTTTTCTGTATAGAATAGATACTTGCATTGCCAAAAGAATAATAATAAAAAATACCTAATTGTGGCTCTATTTCAGTAAATTTGATATTTGATGTTATAAATAAAAAAAATGTTTTCTCTAAGATCAAGTGGATTATTTTAAAATAAGGAACTATATAATAGTTAAATAACTTTTAATGATGGATTATTTGATGCTTTTTCTATAAAGAAAAAAAGTACAGATCTAAAGACTAAAATTATCAACATTTCTTAAATTGTGGTTATTGTTGTTAGGTGCTGTTGGGTTGGCTCCAACACATATTGACCCCATTTACAACAGAACAAAACACTGCCCAGTGCTGAACCATCTTCACAATCCTTGTTATACCTGAGCCCATCATTGCAGCCACTGTGTCAATCCATCTCATTGATGGTCTTCCCTTTTTTTTCACTGATTCTCCACTTTACCAAGTGTGATATCTTTCTCCAAGGAATGTCTCCAAGGACATTCTCTAGAATATCCCTTCTGACAACATGACCATATTAGGTGAGATGAAGTCTGGCCATTCTCACTTTCAAGGATCATTCCTGCTGCACTTTTTCTGGGACAGATTTGTTAGTTTTTTTTCTGTCAGTCCATAGTACTTTCAGAATTCTTCACCAATGCCACAACTCAAAAGCATAAACTCTTCTTTGGTCTTCCTTACTCATTGTCCACCTTCTGGAGCATATGAAGCTATTGAACATACCCAGGCTTAGTTTAGGTACACCTTAGTCTTCCAGGTGACATCTTTGCTCTTCAACACTTCAAAGAGGTCTTTTACAGCAGATTTGCCCAGTGTAACACAATGTTTGATTTCTTGACTACTGTTTGCATGGGCATTGATTGTGAATCCAAGTAAAATGAAATCCCTGACAATTTCAGTATTTTCTTCCATTTATCTTGATATTGCTTATTGGTCCAGTTGTGAGGATTTTCATTTTCTTTATGCTAAGTTGCAGTCTACACTGAACACTGTAGTCTTTGATCTGCATCATCATAATAAAATACCTAACTGTGGCTTTATTGTAATAAATTTGGTATTTGAGGTCCTACATAAAAAAAAAAAAATGTTTTCTCTAAGATCAAATGGATTATTTTTAAATGAGGAACTATAAGCACTGTAAGTGCTTCAAGTTATCTTCACTTTCATCAAGCAAGGTCATGTCATCGCATATGGCAGGTTGTTAACGAGTCTTCCACCAATCCTGATGCTGCAATCTTCTTCATATGGTCCATCTTCTCAGACTATTGGCTCATCATACAGGTTGAATAACTATGGTGAAAAGACACAAATCTGATTCAGACCTTACCTAATTTTGAACCATGCAGTATCCATTTTTTTTGTCAAATGACAGCCTCTTGGTCTATGTACTGGTTTCTCATAAGCATAATTAAGCATTCTGGAATTCCCATTCTTCACAATGTTATCCATAATTTGTTATGATCCACATCCTTAAACTTTTGGAATTAAGTATGTGTGGTATTGAAATTAGACTTTTCTTTTTTATTTTCTAGGCTCTCTTCTCCTTTTACTTTCTATCTCACTTTTTTTGAATTATTCCTTGAATAAAAGCATTATTCAATTCCTTAAAATATTTAATACAAAATATATTTGCTTAAAATGGCATATGAAAATGAATATAAAACTTAAAATAATTTTCATGTAATTTTTGGGCAAATGGAGGGAGCTCTGGTAGCATAGTGGCTAAGACACTTGCCTGCTAACCAGACGGCTGGCGGTTCAAACCCACCAGCCACTCCTCAGAAGGAAGGTTGGGCAATCCTACTTCCGTAGTGATACTGCCTCGGAAACCCAAGGAGGGGTCGCTGTGAGTCGGGGCCGACTCGACGGCACATAACAACAACAACAACAACAACAACAATGTGCTGCATATATATTTGTATACACAATAAAGCACACAGAAGGCACAGGTAGGGACACTTCTTAGACATATCCAAACACCTAATGGGATTGAGTTACTGCATTCATAGGCTCAGAACCATAGAGTTGTTGACAGGTCAATTGGCATAACTTATTTCACAATGATAATGTTCTACATCCCAGTTTGGTGAGTAACATCTGGGGCTTTAAACAATTGTGATTAGCCATCTATGATACTGTTGGCCTTTTCCCCTATGGAGCATAGCAGAGTAAAGGAAACAAAAGAGAGAAGGAAGAAATTAGTCCAAAAGATTAATGTAGCCTGAGATTAGGATCCATGGTTCCCAACTAAAAGCACTCATCATTGTGACCAGAGATGCAATAGAAGATCTCAATATGGGAGAAAAATGTAGTATAAAATTCAAATTCATAAAAAAGATCAGAGTTACTGGAGTGACAAAGACTAGAAGAACCTGTCATACTATTGGCCTAAGATACCCTTTTAATCCGGAACTGAAGCCACTACTGGCAGTGACTTTTTTGACTATATAATAAAGCAGTCTATAAAATAAAGCATAACAGCCATGACAAATATGCTCTTTTAAATAATCAGCTATATGAGACCAAATAGGAGCTCTGGTAGCATAGTGCTAAGGCACTCGACTGCTAACCAGAAGACTGGCGGTTCAAACACATCAGCCACTCCTCGGGAAGAAGGTTGGACAATCTACTTCTGTAGTGATATCTCTCCGGAAACCCAAGGAGGGGTGGCTATGAATCGGGGCCCACTCGACAGCACATAACAACAACAACATGAAACCAAGTGGTCAAGATTTACCCAAAATCAAAGATGTGAATGCAAGGAGGGAGAGTGAACTGGATGGATAGAAACACAGCAGGCAAGGTGGAAATGATCAGTATACTGACACATTGTAGGAATTGTAATCAATATTATGGAATATTTTGTGTATGAATTGATAAAAGGGACTATAATTTGCCGTATAGACTCATATAAAACATTTAAATGAAGAATCATCATATAAATATTTTCAAAGGTATAAAAGTATATAAAAGAAGAGAATTATACAAAAGAATGGAATTTATATTTAAGTGATATTGTTGTTGTTTGTTGCAGTCAAACTGACTTCAACTCATAGCGATTCCACATGTGCAGAGTAGAATTGCTCCATAGGGTTTTCAAGCCTGTAACCTTTTTGAAGCACATCTCTGCACCTTATTTCCTAGGCTCTTATGGGTGTATTTGCATGATCAACTTTTCAGCTAGTAATTAAGTGTTTCAACATTTGCATGCATGGACCCTGAAACCAAACCAAACTGACTGCCCTTGAGTTGGATCTGACTCATAGTAACCCCTCCTTGGGTTTCCAAGGCAGCATCACTATGGAAGTGGATCGCCCACTCTTCCTTCTGAAGAGTGGCTGTTGGGTTTCAACCATCAACTTGCTGGTTAGCAGTCAAATGCCTTAGGCACTACACTAAATAACTAATATTTCCCTGTTTTGCATATGAAGGAACAATGGTCTTTGGAGCAAGATTGGCTAGGCATCATATCCCATAACCAACACTGATTTGCCTTGGGGCCTTATAAAAATAATTCAGTGCCTCTGAGTTTCCATTTACTAATAGATAAAATGAGATTTTTGTAGCATGTACTGTTCAAGTAAAAAATGCCAATTTCTTTAAAGAGAAAATGTTGATTGTAAAACATTGTTATAGTATATTCCTTGTTGTTATGTGCCATGGAGTCGGACCCAACACATAGTATGCTTAGATTTCTTTTCCTTTTTTTTTTTTTTTTTGGTGTAATTTATATAAAATTATGTGCCTATAAACTGACACAAGAAAATATAGCATATGTGATACTAATTATGGGTCAGTTTCAGATTATTATTTGTGTTTTATTTTGTTAGAAATGAAAGGTTTGTTATATTAAAACATTTTATTTATTAGATATTTATTATAGTAAATAATGTAATATGACCCTATTTACCCCATTATAGACCTATTTCCCTGATATTTTATTTTTCCTTATAATTTGTTTTCATATTAAACTCAATGTTTAAGATTAACAGATAAAACATTTATCTTCGAGTGTTGATTAATAAAGAAAATATTTCCTTTATTAATAATACTTAAATTTCAGGTTATTATGCCATTTAACAATATTAAAGTAGGCATGTTTAAAAACTTCAGCTAGTAGTGAGGAAATGATTCTTAAAATAAATAACACAACATGTAATAAGGTAATAAATTTCCTCGGCCAGGGAATATGATAACCTGCTTGGCTACAATTGGGTTAAATATTGTCTCCTTCGGGACATAAGTCAAGTTCATCAAAAGTTATGAATTCTCCACAGAAACAGGTTTTTTTTTTTTTTTTTTTGCAAAAGAAGGCAGTACTCACGCTGAACAATAAGAAGCCACACACGCTTACTCAAGTCTTTGTTCCTACTTAAGACAGTTTTGGAAGCAACATTTAAGAACCTCCGGTGGTTCAGTGCCTAAGGCACTGGACCAGAAGGTTGGTGCTGCTCACACCCACGAACTGCTCGACAAGAAGGAATAATAGAGTAATGTACTTCTGTAAAGATTTTGTTGTTGTTGTTATGTGCCGTCGAGTCGGACCCGACTCATAGCCACCCCTCTTGGGTTTCTGAGGTGGTATCACTACGGAAGTAGATTGCCCAACCTTCCTTCCGAGTAGAGTTACGGCTGTGGTAACACAAACGGGAGTCACTATGAGTCAGAATCAAGTCAATGGCACTTAAGACAGTTTTAAGGGGTCCTGGTTATCTTTTTTTTTTTTTTTCCATTACTATAACAACTGTTTTAAAGCATCACCATTCTCCCTATGTGGCCTCATCTATCATTTATCTTTCAGTAGAAACATTTGCTTTATACTTACTAAAAAAATCAGGAATTGCCTTGTAAGTACCCTGAACTTTTAATAAAGGGTAAGGTGGGAAAATTGTGTGCTACAAAGTGGCATGGATCTAACTGCCATCTGGAACTGGAACCAAGCTTCACCTTCCCACGTATGTATGATGTTGCCATCAGCTATATTTTCTGTGACATACTCTCTAACTCTAACCACCTAAAGTTTGGTCAAACTTCAGTTCCAGCCCCCTAGACCCAGATCATCAGGGAGCAGCCATATAGGCTCAGGAGTCTGCACAATTCCCTGCATTTCACATCCTTGCAACCCCCTGGGTTAAGTAACAAGCTAAAAAAACTATGCCCTTCTTCATCAACTGCTCACACACGTTTTCTCTGTCACCCAGCTACTCAGAGATGGGTCTTTGCAAATCAAATCCTGTTATAGCTCTTCTCTGAATTAGCCACTCCAAGCTAAATCAGTATTACTTATGGGTTCATTAATTTTCTTTAAAGGCTCACAAAATTCATAGTCTTTGGCCTACACTTACAGTAATTGAGTTATTGTAACCAGAAAGGATGCGAGTGAAGTTTCCTCTTTGGCAAATGAGGACAGTTCCAAACTTTCTTTGGGTATTTTGTGCCACACCCTTTTTTGTGCATGGATGTTCTCACCAACCCAGGAAACCCCAAAAGCAATGTCCTAAGTCAAGGGCCCATGGTCATTGAGTATCAAAATATACTTCAATGGAATATGCATGATTGAGTGCATAACACCCTTTCTCTTCGGAGGTCTGTTGATACATTGAAGGTGAGACCTCCCTACTCATTTACACATATTTTGGTGTTGCCTGGCTGTTTCAGAAAGCAAAGGGGAACATAATTGCTCAGTGCTATTTTCAGAAAGTAAAGAAGAAAGCCAAACCAAGTTATTTTTCCCATACAGCCCTTCTAATTTCACCTCCATAAGCTTTCAAATTAAGCCTGGATGCACTGACTTTCATCATCTATCTGTGACTAAGAAACATTCCTTCTCTTGTTAAGGTATAATACTTTTCACTGGATGATTTATCTCTTTAACTTTTGTCTTCACCCTGATCACCATTATGAACCATTAAATTAGTTTATTTTTATTGTCATTTTCTTCTTTTTTTTCCTTCATAATAAATTATTTAATATACAAGTGCAGTGCAGTGAGTTGCTTAATACAGCCCTTCCAGCCATCATCCACCATTTTGTGATGTGTCATAAATCCTTATCTGTATGCCTGCTTAGGGTGGTATGTGTACTGGGTCCTGCCTTGCTGAAGAGTGTGACTCAACTCACCACCCTTAGCTTCTTTGAGGGTAAATACGTGAATGTTCTGGGAAAGTTTGCTCTCTTGATCTGGTTCTGAATTTTATTCATGATCATCAACTCACCCCTGAACTTGAGATAGAAGTCATCATCTGACCTTCCAATTTGGGTGCACTAACCCCTGCAACCTCATGAGTTGGGAGAATCCTCAAGACCTACCCACAGACCTGTGACTTCCCAGTCTACTACCTCCCAGCCTCTACCACCACATGAGCTGTTTTCTTGGGAGTTTGTGAGTTCTGTGATACAGTACAGTGAACTATGGAACCCTAAAATGAGAGGGATATTATTGAGGGGAGGAGGAGAAGTTGATCTCAGAGATGATGGAGTGACATGGCAGTTTGGAAAAGTTGACCATTTGGGATATCTTTAACCTCCACCTCATAAGGACCAGCCTTTTGTTGATCTTTCTAAGAAAATTTATTCAAGCAGTTGGTGTCAGAATGGTAAGATTCACTGCAATTGCCCAGACTCACTGGAATATGTGGTTTTGGATAAAAGATGATTAAAAGGAGAGTAAGAAGTTTTGATTTCTGGATGGCATTTAAAAAAGAAGAAGAAGGAAAAAACATGGATTGAAGCAGTTGTCCTATTGAGATCAGTTACCCAAGACAAATCTATTTTTGGGATTTAGGAGAGGTGGATCTAAGTCCTGAGGACTTGGCTAGTTGCATGTATATGGAAATACAGTGATAAGGAGAGGGCAAGACTTACAATTCCTTGGTTGCTGTTATCAGTAATAGCTGAAATGGCAGGGAAAAAATAACATAGGGGTAGGTTGTAACACTGAATCAAGCTCTGATAGCATTAAGTCAAGCTCAGAACTAGTGTGATCATAGCTTAGACCGGTATTCTCAAGGCCTACTGAGAAAGGAAAAATTGTGTCACAACAACAGGCATTACCCCTATGACTGCTGGTCACCAGGAAGGTAGTCCAGGAAGGGAATGGACAAAACCAAGAAACTATTGATTGCAGGGGTATAGTGTAAAAAAGCTGTTTCAGATTCGTAGATTGGTATCATCAGCTTCCTGAGAAACCTTCACTAAATTAGATTCTAAGAGTGACTAATTAGGGGCAGTGTCTTTAGTTTTGAATGCTACAGAATGGAAGAGTTTGTTTGGGTTGATGCAAGACCCACAATTCACTATGGAATATGCACAAATGTGGATCCAATATCCATTTACAGGGTAGGTTAACCCAGAGGGAGCAGCCAGCCTGTTGGACTGAGTAACATTTGTATTCATGCTTGTGTATCCTGAGAAGGAAAACTGACCCTATGTCACTTTAAATATGCCCTGGAACACACCAGATAAAGATGCTGATGTGCTGGAATGGCTTTATGGTGATCAGGATACTCACCCAAAGTGTGTGCCCCACAGGTCTTGAGAGATAGGGTAATCAAGACAGCACCTTCTACGTGGGAACCCCATGTAAACTTGCTACTGCAAAACAAAGCAATAATCCAAGAAGCAGTGTCAGGTCTATTTACACAAGTTCCCTGCATGGGTCTTATGGATGTCAGAAACATAAGAATGATTAATAGGAGAATGGGAAGGGGCAATGGAAAGAGAACTTACCTCATAGGTTGGAGATTTTTCAATGGTTAGGAAGATGCTAATGCAGCACTGTAGGAGGTTTAGTGGATCAATGGAAACTCCTGATGCTCCTCTGACGTTAAGGAGGTCTAAACAAGGTCTTTCTATTCACTCTAATCCGGAGGAATTTAAAAAGGGGAACTCCCACCTGGGACCAATTGAAGCAGAGGCTCAACTAGTTGATGAAGATAGAGACTGATGAATGGTCCAGGGTCTTCTAGTGCAGACCCCAGCAGGGGACCTGAGGCCATATGCACATGTGTGGGTAAAATGTTCTGGGGGTGGGAAAGAGACCTTTTTGGGACTCCTGGACACAGGAGCCCAACGTGCTATCATCCAAAAACCATGTCAATGAAATGTTGAAGGGACCTAAGATTAAATTG
>NW_006922067.1:2041823-2044242 GCF_000298275.1 Orycteropus afer afer
AGGTTGGGCAATCCTACTTCCATAGTGATACTGCCTCAGAAACCCAAGGAGGGGTCGTTATGAGTCGGGTTTAACTCAACGGCACATAACAACAACAACAAAAACAAAGGCTCGAGTATTGGTGTCAACAAATTCCCTGTATAACAGCCCTATATGGCCCATGGAAAAGGCAGATGACTCCTGGAAATTGACAGTAGACTGTTGTTGTTGCTATTATGTGCCATTGAGTCAGACCTGACTCATAGCCACCTCTCCTTGGGTTTCCGAGGCAGTATCACTACAAAAGTAGATTGCCAAACCATCTGTCCTAGGAGTGGCTGGTGGATTTGAGCCACCAGCCTTCTTGTTAGCAGTCAAGTGCCTTAGGCACTATGCTACCAGAGCCTCTACCAAGGCCTAAATAAAGTAGTGTCACTGGTGGCTTCAGCTGTTCTAGACATGGTATCAATGGTGCAGAAAATACAACAGACTAAAGGAGACGGGTACTCCATGATTGATCTTGCAAAAGCTTTTTTCTCCATACCGATCTCAGAAAAGAGTCACTGTTTATATTCACATGGGAAGGCTCTGAGTATACCTCAGTGTTTTGCCACAGAATTTTTTGAATTCAACAGCTTACTGTCATGGCTTGATTAGAATAGACTTGGACTTGGTGCATATTTGAAGTATGGTGATACACTACACTGATGATATTATATTAGTCTCAAACAGATAAGAACAGGCTAGGGCAGATTTGAAAACAGTGGTGACCCACAGGACCGATAAAGACTGGTTAATAAATCCAGCAAAAATTCAGGGCCCTGACCAAACAGTGAAATCCTTGGGAATAACTTAGACAGGAGCCACCTGTGACATTCCACAGGCATCCAAAAATGAGTTGCTGTCACTACCTACCCCCAAGACTAAGCAGGAAGCCCAATATTTAATTGGTCTATTTGAATTTTGGAGAACACATATTCCACACCTGGGTATATACTGGCTCTTACCCATAAAGCTACTAGGAAGAAAATTGAGTTTGAATGGTGGCCCGAGCAACATCAAGCTATATTTGAAATACAGAAAGCGGTCTCAGTCTCCTTGACTTTAGGCCCTTATGATCCATGTTCAGACATGATTTTGGAGGTGTCTGTTACATGTGCTTATGAAGACAGGAACTAATGGCAAAAATCTGAGAGTGCCACCCTACGACAACCAGTGGGATTCTGGACAAGAAAGTTACCACATGCTGCAGCATGATACACACCATTTGAAAGGCAGATGTTGTTGTTATGTGCCGTTGAGTCAGACTCGACTCATAGCGACCCCTCCTTGAGTTTCTGAGATAGTATCACTATGGAAGTAGATTGCCCCATCTTCCTTCCAAGGAGTGGCTGGTGGGTTTGAACCGCTAGCCTTCTGGTTAGCAGTCTAGTGCTTTAATCACTTGTTATTGGGCATTGATTGAGACTGCCTTAGTGACAGAAGGACATAAAATCATCATGAGACCTGAAATACCCATAATGTCTTGGATGATGTCAGAAAAATTCTAATAAGGAAGGCAGTCCCCAAAATATTTCCCTAAAATGGAAATGGTTCATATAAGAAGAAGCAAATGAAGGAATGCAAGGAGGCACCCACTGTATCCATGAGTAGGTAGCCTCTTTTCTCACAAGTCCTACCCAGGAACCACCTGAGGAGCTGCCACAACCCATTGCCACATGGAGAATGCCTTATGAACAATTTTCTGCACATAAGCAAAAGGCCTCTTGGTTCATATATGGCACCTCCAAGGTACATGGACAATAATTGATATGAGAAACTACTGCGTTAAGACTAGCAGACAGAATGATCCTTGTTGAAGAAGTAAGAACAACTCAGCAGAATGGGCTGAACTGCATGCTGTCTTCCTTGCGGTCATGGAAGAATTGGGCAAGGGTGAGAGCCTATGTGTTTGGATTTTTACTGCCTCATGGGCAGTGGCCAATGGCCTGCCTATGTTGTTGTTGTTAGGTGCTGTCAAGTCATCTCTAACTCATACTGACCTTGTGTACAACAGAACAAAACACTGCCTGGTCCTGTGCCAGCCTCACGATACTTGCTATACCTGAGCCCATCATTGCAGCCATACATCAATCCATCTTGTTGAAGGCCTTCCCATTTTTCGTTGACCCTTGACTTTACCAAGTGTGATATCCTTCTCCAGAGAATGGTCCCTTCTGACAACATGACTAAAGTAGGTGAGACGAAATCTGGTCACTCTCACTTTCAAGGAGGATGCCAGCTGCACTTCCTCCAGGACAGATTTCTTAGTTCTTTTAGCAGTCCATGGAACTTTCAGTAGTCTTTGTCAACACCACAATTCAGAAGCTCAACTCTTCTTCAGTCTTCCTTATTCATTGTACAACTCTCACACACATATGAGGTGATTGAAAATACCATG
>NW_006922067.1:2044987-2049227 GCF_000298275.1 Orycteropus afer afer
TTTCCTTGCATGTGGTATTAATGATATTGTTTGATAATTTCCACATTCTGTGGGATCACCTTTCTTTGTGATGGATATAAATACAGATCTCTTCCAGTCAGTTGGCCAGGTTGTCTTCCAAATCTTTTGGCATGGCTGAGTGAGGGCCTCCAGAACAACATCCATTTGCTGAAACATCTCAATCGGCATCCCATTAATTCCTGGAGCCTTGTTTTTGCCAATTCCTTCAAAGGCACTTCAACTTTTTCCTTCAATGCCGTTGATTCTTGATTGTATACCACTTCCTGAAATGGATGAAGATCGATCAGTTCTTTTTGGTACAGTGACTCTGTGTATTCCTGCCATCTTCTCTTGATGTGTCCTGCATCATTCAATAGAGTGCACATAGAATCTTTTAATATTGCAACTTGAGGCTTCAATTTTTTTCTTCATTTCTTTCAGCTTGAGAAATGCCATTTGTGTTCTTCGTGTTCTTCCCTTTCAGTTTCTTAACTCCAGGTGTTTGCACAGTTCTTTATAATAATTGACTTTGTCTTCTCAAACTACTCTTTGGAATCTTCTGTGCAGTTCTTTTTTCTTGTCATTTCTTCACTTGCTTAGCTACTCCTCATTCAAGAGCAAGTTTCAGAGGCTCTTCTGATATCCATTTTGGTCTTTTCTTCCTTTCCTGCCTTTTCAATGACCTTTTGCTTTCTTCATGGATGATGTTCTTGATGTCATCCCACAATTTCTTCTGTTTTCAGTTACTGGTGTTCAGTGAATCAAATTTATTCTTCAGATAGTCTCTAAATTCAGGAAGTACACAATCAAGGTCATATTCTGACTCTCGTGATCTTCTATGACTTGAACTTTCATATGAGCAGTTGATGATCTGTTCCACAATCAGCTCCTGACCTTGATATTGAGGAGCTGATTTTGAGCTTCTTCACTGCCTCTTCCCACAGATATAATCAGTCTAATTCCTGTGTACTCCATCTGGTGAAGTCCACATGCATAACCACCATTTGTGTTGTTGAAAAAACTTATTTGCAATGAAAAAGTCATTGATCTTGCAAAGTTCTGTCACATGATCTCCAGCATTATTTCTATCACCAAGGCCATACTTTCCAAAAATCAGTGATTCTTCTTTGCTTCCAATATTTTCATTCCAATCACCAGTGATAATCAAAACACACTGATTGCATATTTGGTCAATTTCAGACTGCAGAAATTGGTAAAAACTCTTCAATTTCCTCATCTTTGGCTTTGGTGGTTGGTTATAGGTGTATTGATATTATCCTATCACTGACAGCATTATACATCAGGACAGATCTTAATACATTCTTTGTGATGATGTATGACACACCATTCCTCTTCAATTTGTCATTCCCAGTATAGTAGGTCATACGATTTTCTGAATCCAAATGGCCAAAAACAGTCCATTTCAGGTCACTAATGCCTAGGATATTTATCTTTATGCCTTCCATTTCATTTTTGACAACTTCCAACTTTCCTAGCTTCATAATTTATACATTCCACATTCTGATTATTAATGGATATTTGCAGCTGTTTCTTCTCATCTCGAGTCATTCCACATCAGAAAATGGAGGCTGTGAAAGTTTTACTCTGTCCAAAGCATTAAAGTTTGTTCCACTCTGAGGAAGCAGCTCTTCACCAGTTGTATTTTGAGTGCCTTCAACCTGAGGGGCTTATCTTTTGGCACTATATCAGACAATGTTTCAAGGCTATTCATAAAGTTTTCCTGTAATGTATCAGACAGTGTTTCATTGCTACTCATAAAGTTTTCACTGGCTAATTCTTTGAGAAGTGGATGGTCTCTTCCTTCTTCCAAGTCTGTCTTATTCTGGAAGCTCTGCTGAAACCTGTCCACTACTTGTAACCCTGCTGGTATTTGAAACACTGGTATCATAGTCTCCAGACTGACAGCAGCACGCAATCCACCACCGCAGAACAAACTGACATACAAGTTCATCTTCCTTGTTTGTTCCAAACTGCTCCGCTCACTTCCTGGTCTCCCTCATCTGCTCAAACCCATTGTGCCTGAATGCTTCCTTCCTGGTCTTCTTCAGCTGCTACAAACCCATCCCACCTGGCTATATGGTCAGGCAAATGGACAATGGAAAATTGTCCAATTAAGGGGCATCCTTGTAGATCATGGACCTATGGAAAACACTCTGGTAATTCAGAGGATGTAGTAGAGTTGGCCATATTGATACCTATCAGAAGAATCCTCTTCCTGGATCAGAAGGTAATTGTAATCTACAAGTGGACATGCTTGTATGCTCCCTTGCGGTGGCCAATTGGGTCCATGAAATGAGTGGACATGGGATTGCTGCAGCAATGCAGAGACGGGCTGAGTCTAGACACATCCCTCTTGCACCCTCTGAGGCAAAAAATGCCAATAAGGACTGCTCTGTCAATAAGAAAGATAGAATTTACAGATGGCTATGGGCCAGATTCCCCTGGGAGAAGGCCCTGCACACAGCTGGCAAGTCAGTTACATAAGACCCATGATGCTAGCGGCTCCAGGTGGGTTTAATTTATCCTCACAAGAATAGATACTTACTCCAGACTGGGCTTTGCTTATCCTGTGACAGATGCAAATGCAAAAAAAAAAAAAAAAACCACCATTAAAGGATTGGAACAAAAAGATACTGTACCAATTTTGGGCACCAAGTTATATTTCTTGATACCAAGGAAAACCCTTATAGCCCATAGAGTACAGCAATGGACCAAGAAACATTATATTAAGTGGACATATCATGTTGCAAACCTTCCTCAAAGTAATAGTTTGATAGAGAATTGAAATGGGCAATTAAAACATTTACTAATTAAAATAGGGGAAGATAAAGGTCTGAAGTGTTGGCTCACACTTCTTCATAAATGTGTACTCACATGCAACATGAGGGAGGCAAAGGAAGGATCACCATTGGACAGATTCCTATGTTTTTCTGGGATCTGGGGAAGAGGGAGTGGGGGAGAATGCTAGTGCCACTGTACAATTCTTCCCCACATCACCTGACATTGTTTTCTTCCTGCCAAAGCTGTGATCACAGGATATGGGATACAGCTGTGGGTGCCAGAGGCAAGGGTGATCCCTAAGCAAGAGACTGTAACAGTACCCCTGAACTTGTACACCAGAATTCTCAAAGGCCTTATGGGGTGGATTGTACATTCCCCCATCTGGCAAAATTGAGGTTCACAGTGAATACTATCATCTTACTTAGTGGTCCAGATAGCCCACTAATATTGTACCTGTGTAACCATGCCCAACATCAACAGGTGTGCACTGAGGGGGAATCATTTGGTAGACAAGTCTTGCTACCAGGAATCTGGACTTGTATAGCAGCTGCACTTGATGTTCCTTCCCAAGGTGGGAAAATTTGAGTAAAAATAGATCACAAATGGAAGGAATTGGAAATAATAACTGAAGGTAAAGGAATGAATAAATGAGTCATGTAGCAGGGGAAATCTAACATTATGCTGGTACCTAAAAAGAGACTCAAACCAAGGGAATCATATTCTCTCAGTTAAATTTCATCAGAGGGCCAGAAAGGGTGATGATGAGACAAACTAGTGGAGTACCTGGTAAGATCAGATGGACACTCGGAGCACACTTGAATGACTAGTATCTGAGTAACCTTTCCCTTAGGACTCTTTGCCCTACTGAAGGACTAATTGTTAATGATTTTAAGATTGGTGAAATGATTGGGAGGGGCAAATAAAACCTTCAAGTGTGAAAGGGCTAATAATGGCTAGAAGAACTAGGAGGCCTGCAGTGCAGGGAATTTCTTAATATGGCCCTTTCAGCCATCATCTGTCATTTTGTAATGTATTGTAAATCCTATTTTTTCTGTCTGTTTAGGGTGGGATGTATAGTGAGTCCTCCCTTGCTGTAGAGTGTGAATCAAGTCACCATCCTTAGCTTCTCTGAGAGTCTATATATGACTATGAGTCAACTCAATGGCAATCAGCAAAAGGGATTAGGTGAGGAGGGACCTGGGGTCTCCGGGAGCAAGGTAAGCACGGGCGTAGCACAGAGTAGCAGGCCGGAAGAGCAGGAGAAAGGGGTAAAACCCACGAAGCCAAAGAGAAGAGCAATCAGCCAAAGGGATTAGGTGAGGAGGGGAAACTCAGGCCCATCCAGAGTAGCAGGCCGGAAGAAAAGGAGAAGGGGGATAAAAACCAGGAAGCCAAAGAGAAGAGCAATCAGCCAAAGGGATTAGGTGAGGAGGGGAAA
>NW_006922067.1:2052407-2059272 GCF_000298275.1 Orycteropus afer afer
GTTCTGCTGTGCATGGGGTCACTATGAGTCGGAAACGACTCAATGGCACTTAAGAACAACAACAACATATGAATGTTCTGGGAAAGTTAGCTTTCTTGCTCTGGTTCTATGTTTGGTTCATCCTCATCTCACCCCTGCACTTGAGATAGCAGCTGTCAACAGATACATCAATTTGAATTTACCAACCCCTGCAATTACAACAGTTGGAAGAATCCTCCAAACCTATCCACAGACTTGGGACTTGCCAGTCTACCAGCTCCCACTCTCTCCCACCATCATGTGAGATGTTTCCTTGGGAGTTTGTGAGTTCTGTGAGACATTACAGTGAACTATGTAACTCTAAGATGGGAGGGAGATTATTGAGGGGATGAGGATGAGTTGATGTCAGAGAAGATGAAGTTACTTAGCAGTTTGGAAAAGTTGGACATTTGGGACATCTTTAACCTCTGCCTCATAGAGGCCTTGTACTGATCTTTCTAAGAGAAATTATTGAAGCAACAAGTGTTAACTTTGCACACATCCACAAACACACATAGATTCAGCCTCATGTTTTACCTGTGCTACCACTTTTTCCTCTTTTTTCATAGCTTATATTCTTGAAAATATTTTTCTATATTCTCTTTTTTTCTCACATTCTTTATATTACATGTGTGTGCAGAAATGGCCTGTCTCCTCACTATGCCCTAAACCTCTGTTCTGAGGCTGCAATATGTTGTTGTTTGGTGCCGTTAAGTCAACTCCAACTCATAGTGACCCTATGTACAATAGAATAAAACACTGCCTGATCTGCAATATGAAAAAAATTGAAAACTGCATAGTTATAATTGTCAACTTACTGTAATTGTGTCATCTCATCTCTGAATGTGGTCTGGAAATGTCATTGGTAACCATCCAATAGATAAATTAATTTTATTTATTAAGATAGTACATTATTTGTATCTTTTCTGTCATTTGTCAGAGTTGACACTTGAAATTCTCCACTCCTAATTATTTGTCTTCTACATTTTATTGCAACTGATTCTCAGATTCTTTTATGGGAATGTTTCATTTTTGTTTTAAATTTAAATGTTTTTGTTGCTCCATAGTCAAGCTGTCTGCTCTCTTCTTTCACTCAAATGTTCATTGTGTTATATATCACTAACTTTTTTTTGATAAAACTGTGCTGACAAGTCAAACATTTCGAAATATTTTATATAGTTCAAAAATATGCTGAAGACTCCTTTCTTTCTCTTCCCCCTCTCCCTCTCATCACCTTGTTTATATTTTTCTTCCCCACCTGAATGTTCCAAAGGCAATTCACACACAATTTATCTTTATTCCTTAAGACATCAAAGATAGTGTATTAATAATTGACTTCTTTCTTTCTACTATCTCCCTTTTTCAATGTAGAAATGTCTTTTTGAAATTTGTCTTGATATCTTATTTAGACCTTCCATCTTCTCCACTTATAAAATATCTGTTTTAATTCCATTCTTGCCATTACACATTCTAACAGTGTCTAATTAGCATCTTGAATTCTATTGTTACTCATAATCTAATACAGTCTCAAAATGTGACCAGTTTTATGTATGATCTATACGGTGTTAAATCTCTGATCCTGACCTGTTAGCTGACTAAATTTAAATAAATTATTTTGCTTATTTAAGATTTAAGAGTTTTGAGAGCTCTGGTGAAGTAGTGCCTAAGGTATTTGATTGCTAAACAGAAGGCTGGTGGTTCAAACTCCATGGAAGGAAGATTAGGCAATCTACTTCCATAGATATATTGCCTCAGAAACTCAAGGAGCAGTCGCTATGTGTCAGAATCCACTCGATCCCAGTGAGTTTTTATTTAAGATTTAGCTTTCTACTCTAAAAAAAATGATAGAAAGGAATAGTTCCTGTGACCATTTTTTAATACTCAGTGGTTAGTGTTTAAAACCATTTATTTTGTATCGATCATTGGTGAAAGTGGTATAAATACAATAATAAACAATCTAAATATGGCTCATGCTTTCATTTACAGTACATTCTAATAGGAACTAATGGAAACTAATAATAATACAATAAAGTGTAGTGAATATTCTAGAAGAGGAATACCCTAAAGAACCCAGAGGAACACACCTAAGGTAACTTCAGTGGCAGACTAAAGGATACTCTAACAAAACACAACGGCTGAGACATACAGGATTTTACTACATTTTATCCTCTTTCAATTTTTCAAACACAAATCCTTTCATTATGCTTTCCACTTTAAATCTTCTAGTGCCTTCTCATTGCCAAGAGGATAATGTGTCAAAGCCTAAGCATGACATAAAAAGGCATGAATAATATTACCCAGGCATAAATTCCCAGCTTTACTTTTCACTCCATCACCTTCCTCTGATCTCTCTGTCAAAAGTGATCCAGAGCAGCATTGCTTAATATAAAGTTCACTGGTTATAGACATGTTCTATATCTGAGTTACCTCATACAGCAGCCAGTAAACACATGGGGCTATACAACGCTTGAGATGTGGTTGCTGCAAGTGAGAAATTGAGTTTTTATTTAATATAATTTATATTTAAGGCAGTGATGCAGTGGTTAAGAGCAAGGCTGTAATTGAAAGGTTGGTGTTTGGAGCCAGGGCTTTGAACCAGTTCTTCCAGGTTCAGTCATGGACAAAAAAGTGAAACTGGAAAGGGCCCAAATTTGTAAAATGTGTATGAACCAGAAAAATAACCAGAATAGGAAAAAGTAAAGGTCAATACATGCTGGAAAATTAATCTCCCTCTTAGAAAACAAGGGCAGAGTGCACATAGCATAGGAATCAAAAATCTTCACTAGTAGAGTAAGAGACAACTGTCCCAATCAAAGATGGCAGCCAACTGTGTTGTTTTGAATGTATGCTGCTTTCCACACTTCTAGACATAATATACTCAGAAGAAAGGTTGGGCAATCCTACTTCCATAGTGATACTGCCTCGGAAACACAAGGAGGGGTCGCTATGAGTCGGGTCCGACTCGACGGCACATAACAACAACAACAACAGACATAATATAATATTGTGCATTGGGCTCACTATGCCTCTTTCAAGTCTTCTATTCTAGGGTTTCTACTCATAATTTTTCATGTCCCAGGTATCATTCCACTTAACCTAAATTTTAAAAATTCCTGTCTTGATTTTGTGTTGTTGACCATGATTGAACTAGTTTGTACAGGCTTGGAATCCACCAGTGGCTCTTTAGAAACAACATTTGGAAGTCAACCACAATCCAATGGGAAAGTCCAATTCTGTCCTGCAGGTTTGGGACAAGTCAGAATCAACTTGGCGGCAATGAGTTTGGGCTTCTTTTGGTATATTTAAATAGCCACAAGTTGTTGCTGTCAGGTTCCATCGATTCAGTTCTGACTCACAGTGACCTCACCTATAACAGAACAAAGCACTGCCCAGTCCTGTGCTATCCTCACAACTGTTGTTATTTTTGAGCCCATTCTTACAGCCACTCTGTCAATCTATCTCATTGAGGACTTCCCATTTTTTTTTTTTTTTTTTTTTTTTTTACTAAGCATGATGTCCTTCTCCAGGGAATGGTGCCACCTGATAACATACCTCAAGTGCATAAGACGGTATCTTGTTATTCTCACTTCTAAGGAGCATCCTGACTATACTTCTTCCAAGAGAGACTTATTCATTCTTTTGGTAGTCCATGGTATATTCTATATTCTTTGCCAACAACATAATACAAATGCAACAACATGGAACTTTTAAACAGAGGATAAGAAAAGCAAATGCATTAGAAGAGTGTATTAAAGATTCTGTTTTCACATGGAAAATGCACAATTTTTACTTAGATTTATGTTTGATTATAAGCAAATTAAAACCATCTTCCATGCTATTAATAAAATTGGCTCAATTAGTAGTCCATTTGTAAATCTATTACTTGCAGTTCTCTGAACTCACTATGTCATTTCACACCACAAAGGCTTTGCTAACATACATCCTCTACAATGCCTTGCCTCCTTGGCTGCCTGATGAACACTTTTTTTTTTTTTTTTCTTTTCTTCTATCAAAACATAGTTTAATTGATGCTTCTTCTACATAAATCTCCCAGAAACATCTGAAATTTTATTAAAACTTTGTGAGATTTTCTCTAGAATTCCTTATCACACTGTGGCTTAAATCACTTCATCCCACCAAACTACTTCACATTTCTTTCCAATTTATGTCCTGTAGCTTCTTTGTTCCTGTCAGGAAAATTTTCTTGATTACTCAGTATGTTTAGTGACTATCCATGAATATCCCAGGTATTACCAACAATGATCTCTTAATGATCAAACCAGATACATGTGATAGTTACTTCTGAATGGCATAATAGCAATCTAAGCCATACAAAATTACCATTAAAAGGCTTTATTCACAATATTTTTTTCTTTTTAAATATTTTATTGTTGTCATTCATCATATTAGTCCATTTACAAGATATTTCAGTAAATTTTAAAATTTATTCAGCAAGCTTAGAGCAGCTAGTTATGTTTTAAATTTGAAGTAATGTTCTGTTTCATAAAAAAATCTATACTATTAAAAGGTATGGAGTGTATTTCATTTATTTCAGGATTTTTCCCTCTTTTTGAGCATATCTTTTCCTGCTTTCTTATTTGGGAAGTGCTTAAATTAAAGAAGTATAATATATTATTTGAATTTATCTCTCACCTTCCACTAGCAAAACTTTTACTGTTTTATCTTCATCTTTTAAATCTGACAGTTTGAATTTAATTTTTTATCACTTTTGTCATTCTCATTCTTTAAGACACACAAGGGCTTGAATATCTCTATGTGGTGTATCGATTTTTGTCCTTATTTAAATATTGTAAAAATTACTATCGATTCTTTTAAGAATGATTCAGATGCACTCTCCATCCCCACAGCTTCCCTCTTTGGCAGTATCTTCATGCTAATGGTGTTCAGTGACTTTGACTGGATAAGAGGTAAATTAAACTGGGGTCATGTTAACTGCTATGTCCTTGAAATGCTTTTCTTTCAGAATCAGGACTACCTATTTTCCTCGAACTTTTCCTACAGTTTTCTACAACAACTTGCTCAGATATGCAACTATAGTACTCAGTCCAGCTTTGTATCCATGGCAGCAATTTCTGCCCTAGTTTTATCTGACTTTACATTTAATTCTTCTGAAAGGGCATTCATGCCTTTGTGAAGGAAGCTAATGAGGTGCTGGTACCAGAACACTGGTTCCTATGTGCCAAAAACAGCATATTGCAAAGCTGCAAAACATATGACCTTGGGGACTAAGTCTTGTTGAGTAAATTTTATATTTCAAATATCTTCAAACATTTTCCTATAATATTATACTTTTTTTCAAAAATCAAGAATAGAGGTGGATGAATAGATCTTCATTGAATTTTATTTCACCTTTAGAAAAATAAAGCTTTTTTCCCCTCTTTTTATCTACATTTAGTAAGTTTTATTAAATTTTAGAGAACATAGTGTGTGTTACTGATACTAGATATAGTTTCCCAGTGGTAAGTTGGTAGCTATGGTCGAGTTTATACCTTGTGCTGTTTTACAAATTTTAGTGACATTTTGTAGTTCATGATGTATTTATATGCATGAATTATATTTCAGTAAAATCTATTCTATTTGAGAAAGTTGTTGAACAAAATAACTACGTACATAGTACAATTATTAAATTTTTACCAAAGGTGCTTAAATAGAAGGGACAAAAAAGGAATCACTGGTGAATTGATATCCTTCATTCTGAGCTAGATAGCTCAGCTTTACATATTTCTGGAAAGGAAGACATGCCAATTTTGGCTCAACTACACATTTAACTTTATAGTATTTTCTCCAAGCTGAAAATACTAAGTTAAATGGAGAATTATTTTTGCTTCAAGATCAGAAATTCTAGGCACTGCTACTTAAAATATTAGATTAAGCTTACAAATACAGAAATTTACCAATAACCAAAATTGCTTGACAGGAAATGTTGCAAATCATTTAAAACACTTTAAAACTCCTCTTAGGAAGGTTGAGGAATCTACTTCCGTGGTGACACCACCTCAGAAACCCAAGGAGGGGTCACTATGAGTCAGGTCCAACTCAATGGCACATAACAACAACAACAAAGCAGTGGAGTCAATTCTGGCTCATAGTGACCCTACATGGCAAAGTAGAACTGTTCCATAGAGTTCCCAAGACTGTAAATCTTTATAGAAGCAGACTGCCACATCTTTCTCCCAGGGAGTGGCTAGTCAGTTCAAACTGCTGACCCTTCCATTAGCAGCCCAGTGTTTTAACTACTGTGCCACCAGAGCTCCTTTTAAGTCTTTCATTTGAGTATAAATGCCAATTTTTCACATACACACATATGCACAAGACAAAACAAAGGAAGTATGTCCAAAATACAAATAATACTGTTATGCTTATGTTATTATTTACTACTGTTTCATTCTGTATTCTGAAAATCCTGGTGTATTATCAATAAAATAATACTGATGTGAAAATCTCATGTGTAATAAACAAATCAAAACAGGAAAGAAAACAAAATTTTAAACAAAGGTCTTGTGAAAATATATTAACTTGAAAATTTTGTCTCCCAAATTTTTAAGATTATTTTTAAGATTTTTTTTTTTTTTAAATCTATGCAATTAAGATGATGCCACAGAATTTGGAAATTATCTAACAATATCATTAATAGGAAAAATATCATTAATATCACATTCAAATAAAATCTTACTGAAGATAATTCACAAACAGTTGCAGCAGTACATTGACAGAGAGCTTCCAGAAATGCAAGCTGGATTAAGAGAATGTGAAACAGGGGATATCATTGCTGATATCAGATGAATCTTAGCTGAAAGCAAAGAATTCCAGAAAGATGTTTATTTAT
>NW_006922067.1:2060167-2060793 GCF_000298275.1 Orycteropus afer afer
ATTTGGTAAAGTGAAGGGTCAACAAAGAAGGGGAAAGCCATCAATGAGATTGGTTGACACAGTGGCTGTGGCGAGGGGCTCAGGTATAGCCAGGATCATGAAGCTGGCACAGGACTGAAGAGTATTTCAATTTGCTGTGCATAGGGTTGCTATGAGTTGAAGATGACTCAATGGCATCTAACAACAACAAAAAAATGTAATTAAGTGATCAGATCATCAATATTCTGTTGTTAAGTTGGTAAATTTGAGACTGATATTTTTATATGACTTTTTTAATACTATTTTTAAATATGAAAAACTAACCATATCAAAATAATGTTTTAAAAAGATGCTGTAGTTGAGAAATAGAATGAATTTCTTGTTCTATTTGAGTGACATTTTAAGAATGATAATCTAATCATGGAGGAGGCAGTGGTTGTGTGTTTGATAATGAGATTTGTCTCAAATTTAAATAGGTGGGCAATATTTTAGTTGTTGTTGTTGTTGTTGTTAAGTGCCGTCAAGTAGTTTCCGACTCATAGTGACCCCATGCACACCAGAACGAAACACTGCCCGATCCTGCGCCAGCCCCACAATCCCTGCTATGCTTGAGCCCATCATCACAGCCACTGTGTCAATCCATCTTG
>NW_006922067.1:2062063-2062645 GCF_000298275.1 Orycteropus afer afer
ACAGGTAACAGCCCAGCTTATAGACTGAGACAGACTAGGAAGAAGGAAGAGGCCATCCACTTCTCAAAGAATTGACCAGGGAAACCTTATGAATATTTTAGTAGAATTAATTTAAAGGATATTTTAAACTAATTATCCATCTATGTATTGATACTAGGTAACAACCAGAGAGGCAAGAAAAATAGTTTAATGGGGAGAGAAGATAATATTCTGATAGAAATATGTAAGGACTAGATTTTAAGGAAAGGCGAGTGTCACATTGTAAAAGAAAATACCTTAGGTAACATTAGATAGAATACATAAAATAAATAAATACACATCTCAAGGTAAGTCTTAACGATTGTAATTGTTGAATAAAATAATTTCTTGAAGAATGGCTGTGACATGACAGAATCTTTGTGAATGCTATGTGTCTCTATTCATATTGTCAGATGCTATGTCAAGGTTAACTTTCTAAACATAATTCAAGTATGTTTTTACCCTTTAAATTGATTTTTCTGCTGAAAATGTTTACCTTCAGTTCTACTTTTCTTACACTTACATAGATTGCCTATTTTCCATTGTCTTCTCAATTTTGTGAAC
>NW_006922067.1:2063150-2073082 GCF_000298275.1 Orycteropus afer afer
CCACTACTACTACGTGAGATGAACCCTTGGGTGTCTGTGAGTTCTGTGAGGTGTTACAGCGAAATTCAGAACCCTAAGACTGGGGAAATTACTGGGAGGAGGAGGAGGGGTTAATGTCTGAGATGATGGAGTGGCATGGTAGTTTGGACATTTGGGACATCTTTGACCTCCGCCTCATGGGGACCAGCCTCGTGCGATATTTCTAAGAGACATTGTTCAAGCAGCTAGTTTCTTCTTTTGTTTATCTACTTGAGAGACAGCGCCCATGCCCATCCACACACCTCAACCACATCCAAACCCACCCACTGGGGGAGTGCAAACCTTACTTCTGCACCAACTGATCAACAATGGATAACCACCAATACCAGTACAACTTTCCCTCAACTACTCTTCACAAACAGCTCACAGAGATCTGTACACATAGTCAAATCTATCACACCCACAGGAGACAGGTGCTGAGTACTGAGCCACTGCCAAACTAGCAAATATAGTAGAAATATAAATATACTCACATCACAACATCTCAGAGATAAATGATCATCTCAGTTCACACAAAGTAGTAAGATAAAGTAGCACAAACAAGAGATAAGGCTACTACCCAGGAAAGCTTCCTGAGGAAGAGACAGCATTGACATAGCCTAATAAGAAATTCAAAAGAATGATATTTAGGTACTTTCAATGGATTGAGAGACAGATCAAAGAAAACACAGACAAATTTAAGGAAAATACAGACAAAACTCCATAACAGTTTAAGAAAACAATACAAGAACATATTGACAATAAGTGAAAAATTAGAAGACATACAAACAACAAATAGAAAACAATAAGATTAATAGTAAAATATCAGAAACATATAACCCGCTGAATGGGTAAAGGAGTAAAATTATATCAATGAAAGACAGAAATAGTGAGATTGCATACAAATACCTCAATAATACTTTGTTAAAGGAGCAATCCAAAAAAAAGAAATCAAAGAAAAATGAAGAAAACCTAATATCTAATATTCATATAGGAAACCATCAAGAGGAATAACATAAGTGTGATTGGAATTTGAGGGTTCCAGTAAGATGAAGGAAAACAGTACAACCAATTCAACAAAGAAAAGGGGAAGCAATTAACACAGATACGAAAGATAATTCTGGAGCCCTGAGCTTTGAAGGGAAGGATATAGAAGTGGACTAAACTCCAACTAGTAAAAGAACCTACATGAAAACACACACACACACACACAAAAGACATATTGAGATGTGGTTTGGCAATGATCTGGATTGCATGGACAGCTTGAATATTGCCGAGTGGTGTTAGGACCTAAGAATTAACCTAAAAATCAGCCCTGCTAGCCAGGGCCTGCACAGAGGACTGCACTGGTGGCTAGTGAATAAAAAGGGAAGCAGCAAAGAGAAAGGTGATGTGAGCTGTGGACTTTTGCTTGTCAGATGGTGTAGCCATTTTGAATGTTTACAGGTGGTTCAGCAATTTGGAATATTTAAAGAGACAGCATTGTCCAAGATTCCAAGGACTTAAGAATAGGTTCCAAGAGCTAGGAACCACAAGGACATTCAGGACAAGAAGGACTGGAAAGGTGTGATATTCTCGTTTTACTCATAAACCTCACACCCTCTTGGCGAAAAAATGTGTGGCTATCCCTCACTGCCACCCACCTTCTGGGCCAGAAGGAATTCCATCCCAATCTGTGGGCTCAGACAGAACCTGAGTGCCCTGCCCAGATTTTTTTTTTTTTCTGTTTTAAAGTTGTTATTATTATCCTTTCTTCTTCTTTTTTTTTTTTTCTTCCTTTTTATTATTATTCTTTATTCTTCCCTTCCCGGTTCTAGTTTACAGCTTTTTCTCTCTTCCCTATTTGGTTCCCATTTTTTTCTTTCTCATACTTAATCTCATTCCTTGTTTTAATTTTTGCATTTTTTCCCAATTTTTTCCTCATTATTATCCTACTCTACCTTTTTCCTCTTATTCCCCTCTCTCCAGATATTGCAGAAACACCTTAGAAACAAAGACAAAAATAGACTAGAAATCAAAGGTTGGAAAAGATATATCAAGCAAATGGCAACAGTAAAAGAACAGGAGTGGAAACATTAATTTCTGATCAAATTGACTTGACAAAAACTACCACACAAGACAAAGAAGGGTATTATATAATGATTAAAGGATCAATTGAACAAGAAGATACAACCATAATAAATATCTATGACCCAATGAAAGAGCCCCAAAACACATAAATCAGACTGTAAAAGAGTTGAAAAGGCAAGTAAATGAATCCACAGTCATAATGGGAGATTTTAATACACTACTTTCAATGAAAGATAGAACAACTGGAAAGAAACTAAACAAAGATGCACAAGAGCTAAACAATACAATCCTCCAACTTGACCTTATAGACATCTTCAGAGCATTTCACCCAACAATACCACAATAAATATTCTTTCCAGTGCAAATTGAACATTCTACAGGATAGACCATTTGGTAGGCCACAAAGCAAGCCTCAATAAATTAAAAAATATTGAAATACTGCAACACAACTTCTCAGATCACAATGCCATAAAATTACAAATCAACAATAGGAAGATCAACAGAAAAAGAGAAAACACATGGAAACTAAACAACACTCTACTCAAAAACGATGACTGGGTAATAGAAGAAATAAAAAATGAAATTCAAAATTCCCTTGAATCAAATGAGAATGAAAATGTAACATTCCAAAACCTTTGGGACACAGCAAAAATAGTGATCAGAGGCCAATTTATAGCAATAAATGAAAATATCAATAAAGAAGAAAGAGCCAAAATCAACACCTTAACCCAACGTCTCCAACAATTAGAAAAAGAGCAGCAAAAAATATCCTACAGTCACCAGAACAAAGGATATAATAAAGATTTGAGCAGAAATGAATGAAACAGAAAATAGAAAGACAATAGAGAAATTCAACAAGACTACAAGATGGTTTTTGGAAAAGATTAATGATATTGACAAATATGGGAAATTTAATAAAGGAAAAGAGGAAGAGAATAAAATGACACTAATGAGAATCAAAATGGGTGACATCACAAGAGAACAAACTGAAATAAAAAAAGATAATGTCATGATACTTTGAAGAACTACACTCCAACAAATTTGAAAATGTGGAGGAAATGGACACATTTTTAGAAACACTCCACTTACCTAAACTAACACAGATGAAGTGGAAAAATTGAACAAATATATAACAATAGAAAAAATTCAACAATTCATAAAAAAATTACCAACAAAAAAGTCATGGCCCCAACCGTTTCACCAGAGAATTCTACCAAACACTGAAAGAAGAACTGACACCAATCCTACTCAATCTATTCCAAAACATAGAAAAGGATGGAATCCTCCCTAATTCATTTTAGGAAACAAGCATAAACTTGATACCAAAACCTGGCAAAGATATCACTCAAAAGGAAAACTACACACCAATATTCCCCATGAATATAGATGCAAAAATCTTCAACAAAATCCTAGCCAATGGACTCCAAAAACATATGGAGAAAATCATTCATTATGATCAAGTGGGCTTCAAATCAGGTATGCAAGGATGTTTCAACATTAGAAAAACAATCAATGTCATCTGCCACATAAATAAAACAAATGAAAAGAACCACTAAGATCATATCAATTGATGCAGAAAAGACATTTGATAAAAAACAACATTCTTTCCTGGTCAAAATTCCCTTCAAAATAGGAATAGAAGAGTCATTCCTCAACATAATAAAGGGCATCTTTGCAAACCAAACAGCCAACATCATTCTTAATGGAGAGAGACTGAAACTATTCCCCTTGCGAACAGGAACCAGACAAGGATGCACTCTATCACTATTTCTATTCATCATTGTACTGGAAGTCCTAGCCAGGGCAATAAGGAAAGAAAGGGAAATCAAAGCATTCAAATTGGTAAAGAAGTCAAACTGTCCCTATTGCTGATAATAAGATCCTATACCTAGAAAAGGAGCACTGGTGGCGAAGTGCTCTTGACTGTGAACCAGAAGGCTGGCAGTTCAAACACACCAGCCACTCCTAGGAAGGAAGATTGGGTGATCTACTTCCATAGTGATACCACTTCAGAAAACCAGGAAGGGGTTGCTGTAAATCAGGTCTGACTCGAAGGCACATAACAACAACAACAATGTCTAGAAAACCAAGAGACTCAGTCAAAAATCTATGGAACTAATTCAGAGATTTAGCATAGTGGCAGGATACAAGATCAACATCCAAAAATCAGTTGGATTCTTCTACACCAGCTAAGAGATTGCTAAAAAGAAATAAGGAAATCAATACCATTTACAATAGCTACCAAAAAAAAAAAAAAAAAAAAACCTTGGGAATAAATCTTACCAGGAACACAAAAGACCCGTACAGAGAAAACTATAAAGCACTACTTCAAGAAGCCATAAGAGATCTACATAAATGGAAGAACATCCCATGCTCATGGATAGGAAGATTGAACCTTTTGAAAATGTCAATTTTATCCAAAGCAATCTACACATTCGAAGCAATCCCAATCCAGAACTCATCAACCTTCTTTAGAGATATGGAAAAACCAATCACTAACATTATATGGAAAGAAAAGAGACCATAGATAAGCAAAGCATCACTGAAGAAGAAGAACAAAGTAGGATGTCTCATACTGGCGGATCCCAAAACCTACTGTACAGTCACAGTAGTCAAAATTGCCTGGTATAGGTACAATGACAGACACATAGACCAATGGAATATAACTGAGAACCCAGAAATAGATCCATCAACCTATGGTCAGCTGATCTTTGACAAAGGGTAGAAATCAATTATGTGGGCAGGAGATTGTCTGTTTAACAAATGGTGCTAGAAAAGTGGGTATCAATTTGCAGAAAAATAAAACAAGACCTGTACTGCACACCATACACAAAAATTAAATCCAGATGGATCAAAGACCAAATGTGAAACCTAATACTATAAAGTTCAAGTAAAAACTAGGGGCAAATTTAGGGTGCCTAATATATGGCATAGGAGCTCTGGTAGCATAGTGGCTAAGTCACTTGCCTGCTAACCAGACGGCTGGCGGTTCAAACCCACCAGCCACTCCTCGGAAGGAAGGTTGGGCAATCCTACTTCCGTAGTGATACTGCCTCAGAAACCCAAGGAGGGGTCGCTATGAGTCGGGCCGACTCAACGGCACATAACAACAACAACAACAACAATATATGGCATAAATAGACTATCAAGCATAACTCAAAATACACAAACAGCAGAAGATAAACCAGAAGAATGGGACCTTCTAAAAATTACATTTTTATGTACTTCCAAAGACATCTCTAAAAGACTTAAAAGAGAACCTACAGATTGGGAAAAAATATTTGGTAATAACATATCTGACAAGGGCCTTATCCCTAGAATTTATAGAAAACTCCAACATCTCAATAACAAAAAGACAAATAATCCAATTAAAAAATGGGCAGAAGACCTAAATAGATGCTTCACCAAAGATGATATTCATGTGGCCAACAAACATATGAAGAAATGCTCATGACCAATAGCCGTTAGAGAGATGTAAGTCAAAACAACAATGAGACAACACCTTGTCCCAGCATTAGTAGCAAAGTTCAACAAGACAGAAAATAAGAAATGCTGGTAAAGATGCAGAGAGATTGGGAGTCTCATACACTGCTGGTGGGACTATCAAATGATACACCCACTGTGGAAAACAGAATGGCAATTCCTTAAAAATTTGGAAATAGAAATACCATTTGACCCAGCCCTTCCATTACTAGGTATATAGCCTAAAGATGTGAGAACCAGGACAAGAACAGATATACACACACTCATGTTCATCACAGAACTATTTACAATAGTCACAACATGGAAACAAGCTAGGTGCCCATCAACAGAAGAATGGATAACCAAACTATGGTACATACACACAGTGAAATAGTATGCAACACTAAAGAATAACATAGTAGCTGCAAAACACCACATAACATGGATGAACTTGGAGGACATTATACTGAGTGAAATAAGTCAATCACAGAAGGAAAAATATTTTATTAGTCCATTATTATAAAAAGTCAAGGAAAGGTTTATATATGGAAGGAAATTTTCTTTGGTTGTTACAAAGGGTGGGAAGGGTGGGAAGGAAACACTGTTAGATAGACAAAAAGAAGGGTTTATTTGGACGAAGAGAAGGGCAATATACCAAATGAGAGTGATCAACACAGTGGCATTGAGGAACAGGAAGACATAGAGAGGTACATGGGAGGTACAGACAACTAAGATGAACCCTTTTGCACATGCCATACCGCACTGTCAGAGAAGCCAAATACGGATATATGAGTGAATAGATGGGTGGACAGGCTGAACTATTAGGTATGTCTACTCAGGAGGGAGTGTGCCCAAGACCATGTATAGGGTTGGCATACAATGTTTCTACAAGGGTATATGTATGTTCTGTAAGAATTTTCAGGTATATAGTAGAGCTGACAAGGGACAAGTTTGTAGTCACTTCTTAGCCATAGCCAGCTTTCCAAAGGAAGTGAATAGTTGGATCTATGGGCTTGGGACCATAGTCACAGGGGACTTCAAGCTCAATTAGCATAATATAGTATACAAAAACATTGTTCCACATCCTACTTTGGTGAGTAGCAACCAGGATCTTGAAAACTTCAAGCAGCCATCTAGATGAAATCATTTGTCTCTCCTCATCCAGAGCAAAGAAGAGTGAAGAAAAGCAAATATTCACATAACCAATTAGTCCAAGCAGCTGGTATACCATGTGATCCTAAGCCTATATGACTATGAGAGCAGAAGAACTAGATGGTACCTGGCTACCACTGTCAACCACTTGGAGGGGGATCTATGTAGAAGATCCCAGATAAAGTGGGAAAACTATGTGCAACACAACTCAAAATCATTAAATAAAATAAAATAAATAAGGACCATATTTGCTGGTCTGATAGAGCCTTATGGAACCATGAGACTATGGCCCCCAGCTGCCCTTTAGGTGTGGAATTGAACCCACTCCTGTGGCTACCAGCCAAACAAAAGATAGGCATATGAGCTAAACATTTCTGTTAGGTAGATACATTCCTCAGAGAGAACAATCATGGGATAATAGAAGGGTGTGTGTACATAGAGAGACAGCTCAGGGGGCAGGAATGCATGTAGGGAAGGACACAGGGCAGAGGTAACTATGGGGAGAAGTGGGAGGGGTGCTGTTGCATTTTAGGAAATTACAGCCAATGTCATGAAACAAAGTGTATGAGAGGTGCTGTATGGAAAGTGAAATTGCTCTGTAAACTTTCACCAAAATCACAATTAAAAAAATAATAAATAATAATAGAAAAAACAGAGTGACTGGAATTCCAGAACAGGAAGAGAGAGATAAAACCACAGAGAAATTGTTGAAAATTTGTTAGAAGAGAACTTCCCTAATATGATGAAACATGAGAAGATATCCATTCAAGAAGTTTGATGAACCCCAAACAGTATAGATTCCAAAAGAAAATCACTGAGACATATCATAATCAAACTCACCAAAACCAAAGAATAAGACAGAATTCTGAAAGGAGAATGGGGAAAATGAAAAGTTACTGACAAAAGGTAATCAACAAGACTAAGCAATGGGATGTCATATATGAAACACTGAAAGAAAAATAAAATTCCAACCAATGATTATAAACCCAGCATATTTGTCCCTCAAATATGATGGTGAATTTAACACATTTCCAGATAAACAGAAACTATGGGAATTCATTAAAATTAGAACAACTTTACAAGAGATGCTAAAGTGCTAAAGGGAGTCCTTCAGAGAATGAACAAGAGTAGACAACAGGTGATTGATGCATGACATACCCAGAAACTAATACAGTAGTTGAAGTAACCAAAGTCAAATAAACTTAAAAGACTGTAAACTGCAAAGCAGAGACATCAATTTGTAAATGAGGACAAGCATAAACCAAAAAGAGGGGTTAAATAGTGTAGGTACAGAACTTCCAAACTGTGAGGTACTCAAAACAATTGTGGGATAGAACAGATTGTTCTGAACTTGGGAAAATAATAAAACTCAGGATAACCTCAAAGAAAATTAACAGATCTTTGCATCAAAATAACAAACAGTAGAGGCACAAATATTTGGCAAATACTAAAACAATAGCAATGAAGGAAATGATAACAAATTTCATAAACAAAATGAGTTCAGCACAGAAAATTACATGGAACAAAGAAATCAGCAACACCATGAAAAAACATATAACTAAATGACAGCAACAAATTCATACTTGTTATTTATGACACTGAATGTAAATGGATTAAATGCACCACTCAAGAGATTGTGAACTGCAGATGGGATAAGAGTACCTGACCCATAAATATTCTGTCTATCAGAGACTCACCTTAGACATAAAGACAAAAATGGACTAAAAATCAAAGGTTGGAAAAAGTTATATATAACAAATGGCAATCAGAAAAGAGAGTAGGAGTGGTAATATTAATTTCCAATAAAATAGACTTTAAGATAAAAATGACCGTAAAAGACAAGGAAGGAAATTATGTAAAGATTAAAGGATCAATTGAACAGGAGAACAAAACCTTAATAGAGATACCACCACGGAAACCCAAGGAGAGACCACTATGAGTTGAAACGACTCGACAGCATTGAGTTTTGTTTTTTTGTTTTTTGGTTTGGCACCCACTAAAAGAGCCCCAAATAAATCTGACTTTAACAGAATTTCAAAGACAAATAGATGACTTCACGGTTTAATACACCACTTCCAATGAAAGATAGAACTAGGAAGAAACTAGACAAAGACACAGAAGAACTAAAATACAACCAACTAACTTGACCTTACAGATATATACAGAGCACTCCACCTAACAGCACAATATATATTCTTTTCCTGTGCACATGGACCATTCTCAAGGATAGACCATATGTTAGGCTACAAAGCTAACCTCAATAAATTGAAAATCATTGAAATATTGCAAGGCATCTTCTCCAATCATAAAACTATATAGCTGTAAATCAATAATAGGAAGACCAAGGGGAAAAAAAAAAGCAAACATGGAAAGTGAATAATACCCTCTTTAAATAAATACTACTGAGTTATAGAAGAAATAAAAAATGAACTTAAAACATTAATTGAATCAAACAAAAATGAAAAGACAACATAGCAAAATATTGGGGACACAGCAAAAGTAGTGATCTAAGGGCAGTTTATAGCAATAGATGCACACATCAAAAAGGAAGAAAGAGCCAAAATCAACACCTTATCCCAACATATCCAGCAATTAGGAAAAGTGCAGGAAAAAATAAAAATTACCAGAAGAAAAGAAATAAGAAACATGTGAGCAGATATAACTTAAATAGAAAATAGAAAGACAATAGAAAAAATATCAACAGGACTGGAAGAAAGTTCTTTGAAAAGATTAATAAAATCAACACACCACTAGCAAATTCAACAAAGGAAATGAAGAAGATGCAAATGACATGAATAAGATATTAACAGGATAACATTACAACAGAACAAATTGGAAAAAAAAGGGATAACATCAGCATATTATGAAGTAGAGTGAGCATTCCAACAAATTTGAAAACCTAGAGAAAACAGACACACTAGAGACACACTATTTACTAAACTAATACAAAATGAGGTAGATAATTTGAACAGACTTATAACAAAAGAAGAGATTGAACAAGTCATAAAAAAAAGGTAAAATAAAATAAATTTACAAACAAAAGCCCACACAGTTTCACTGGAGAATTCTACCAAACATTCAGAGAAGAGCTGACACCAGCCCTACTCAAACTATTTCAGAACATAGAACAAGATGGAATCCTTCCAAATTCATTTCAGGAAGCAAGCATAACCTTACTAACAAAACCAGGCAAAGACACCACTAGAAAGGAAAACTGTAGAGCAATATCC
>NW_006922067.1:2073472-2082564 GCF_000298275.1 Orycteropus afer afer
ATGGCAGCACAAAGCAGCTTCTCAGCTGGTTGTAGTAGATCCCACCATGGAACTGATTGCCAGTCTCATCATGGGCAATCAATTGGGCATCATGAGAATAACTACCACCAGCTGCCAAGCCACTCAATCAGGTCCAACCAAGTTGACATATAGTTCTGACTACTACAATGACCAAGTGGAATTCATCCCAAAACCAAACCAAACTTACTGCCATCAAGTTGGATCTGACTCATAGCGACCCTTCCTTGGGTTTCCGAGGTGGTATCACTACAGAAGTAGATTTCCCCATCTTCCTTCCAAGTAATGGCTTGTAGGTTTGAACCACCAGTCTTCTGGTTAACAGTTAAGTGCCTTAGGCACTAGGCTACCAGAGCTCCTTCCCAGGCATGCAAAAATAATTCAATATTAGAAAAGCAATCTACATAATCCATCACACAAGTAAAATAAAGGAAAAGAACCACATGATCATAGCAATTGATACAGAAAAGGCATTTGATAAAATCCAAAACACATTCTTGATAAAAACTCTCAGAAAAATCAGTATAGAAGTGATATTCTTCAACATAATGGAGGAAATACGTTCAAAGCCAATAACCAACATCATTCTCAGTGGAGAGATTGAAACCATTCCCCTTGAGAACAGAGACAAGGATGCCCTCTAACACCACTTGTATTCAACATTGTGTTGCAAGTTCTAGTGTAGGGCAATAAGGCAAGAAAAGGATATGAAAGGTATCCAAATTTGTAAGGAATAAGTAAACCTATCCCTATTTGAGATGATATGATCTTATATGTAGAAAACCCAAGAGACTCCACAAGAAAACTATTGGAACCTATTGAAAGATTTAGCTTAGTGGCAGGATACAATATTGATATACAAAAACCCATTGGAATCCACTACACCACCAAAGAGATCTCTGAGAGATATGAGGAAATCAATACCATTTTAAAAAGCTACAGAAAAAAGATAAAATACTTGGGAATGAATCTTACCAGGGATGCAAAAGACTTATAGACAGAAAACTGTAAAATACTACTCCAAGAAACTACAAAAGGGAGGGAGGGTGTAGAAAATGTCTGTGACCACCATGATAGCATTAGGAAAAAGGAGGACACTGAATTGTGCACATAAGATATAAATGACAGAGGATAATACCAGTATATTCACAATACCACATTACCATTAACACTGAACACCAGGCTACAGATAAACACATAAACATCTGGGAAGAGCCAATGTGGGTCAGTGAACAGGAATATACTCTAGACCAAGGATAGATTCAGCTAAGGCTAATCTGGCACAGATACCAGTGATACAAAATACCTGCAATCCTTATGGAAACAACAGAAGACCAACATAGAGTAATCCCTCACAGACAGCCAGACACTGTGGGAGGGAGATCCAGTGGATCTACCAACTCAGGACCATATTACTGGGGGACACCAGACTCAATTGGCACAACAAAATTCAGAAAAATTTTGTTCCTCAACCTACATTGATGAGTAGTAATAACTGGGCTCTTAAAAGCTTTCAAGGGGCTATCTTAGATGCAGCTAATGGTCTTCTATCACCAGAAGTGAAGAACAGTGCAAAAACCAAGGGCATTTGAATGCAATCAGTGCTAGGACATGATGGACCTTGACACAGAAGAACTAGATAGTGCCCGGTTACCAATGCCAACCACTTGGGAAAAGATCAAAACTGGAGATCCTGGAGGGAGTAGGAGAAAAAACATGGAACAAAACCCAAAAACACAATAATGACCAGAATTACTGTTCGGATGGAATCTGGTGGGACCCCAAATACTATGGCCCTGGGGTACATTTTGGGTCTGGAATACAGCTCACTCCCAGGGGCTGGCTCTCAGCCCAATAGTAAACAAAATGTACACATAGACCACTCAACCCAGGGTGACACACCCACATATTCCATGGAGATGCATCCTTTGGAGCAATTGACCATGGGGTACCAGGGGGGCAACATTAGTGCTGAGGAAATGCAGGACACACAGGAGTGCATAACTATGAGGGGCATGGGGGGGGGGTTACTAGGCAGGAAGGGGAAGAGACCAGGTTAGGGTTGTGGATGGTAATTGGGAAATGAAATAAAATGTACATGAAATGTTGAATGTAAAACAAACTCTGCTCTGTAAACTTGCACCTAAAGCAAAATAAATAAGTAAATAGAAAAGAAGTGGAAAAAAAAAAAAAGATATGCAATGCACTTAGCACAGAATTGGCATATTTAGTCATTCAATAAATTGTTGTTGTGAGTTGCTATTGAGGCAATCCCAACTCATAGCAACCCCAAGTGTGCAGAGTAGAACTGCACTCCAGGGGGTTTTCAAGGCTGGGACCTTTCAGAAGCAGATAACCAGGCTTTATGTCTAAGACATCTCTGGGTGGGTTTGAACTTCTAACCTTTCAGTTAGTAAGTAGTCCAATGCTTAACGATTTGCACCAAACAAGACTTCCACTCTGCTTGAATTGGTTGTGATTCAGGAGACCCACTTTCTCACTCAGTGCCTCAGTTTCCCCTCTGTAAAAAGACAGCTTTGGACATGAGAATTAGATTAGGATTTATTGCATACTCACTCTTCACCAGGTGCTGTGCTGAGCCTTTTGCTCAATTTATTTCTTCTTCAACAACAACAACAACAAAAGATATACATAAATGGAAGAGCATACTATGCTCATGGATAGGAAGACAGAACGTTGTGAAAATGTCAGCGCTACCCAAAGCAATTTATATTAAATGCAATCCTGATCCAGATTCAATCAACATTATTTAAGGACATGGGAAAAGTAATCACTAATTTTATATGGAAAAGGAAGAACCCTTGGATAAGAAAAGCACTACTGAAAAAGACCAAAGCAGGAGTTGTGACACTCCTGGATCTCAAAACCTACTATATAGAAACAGTAGTCAAAACAACCTGGCATTGGTATAGTAACAGACAGATAGACCAGTGGAATAGAGATTGAAAACACAGAAATTGATCCATCCTCCTATAGTCAGCTGATCTTTGACAAAGGGCCACAATCCATTTAAAGAAGAGGAGATAGTTTCCTTAACAAATGGTGCTGGCAAAACTGGATATCTATTTGCAGAAAAATTAAATAAGATCCATACATAAAAACTGATTGATGAAAGAACTAAATGTGAACCCTAAAACTATAAAGTTCTTCAAAGAAAATAGAGGCAAACATAGGGGTCCTAATTTATGGCACAGATAGACTATGAAGCATAACCCAAAATGTGAAAACATCAGAAGATAAACTAGAAGATTTGGACCTTCTTAAAATTAAATTATTATATGCTTCATAAATCTTCTCCAAAAGAGTAAAAAGAGAATCTACAGATTGGGAAAAAATATTTGGCAATGACATATATGACAAGAGATTAACTCTAAAATTTATAGAAAACTCCAATACCTCAACATCAGAAAGAGAAACAATCCAATTAAATAATAGGCTGAAAAAAAGAATAGACACTTCACCCAAGAAGATATTCAAGCAGCCAACAAACACAATAAAAATGTTTGCTATCAGTAGCTGTTATAGAGATGCAAATCAAAACAACGAGATACCATCTCACCTCAGGAAATAACAATTACTGGCAAGGATGTGGAGAGATTGGAACTCCATACACTGCTGGTCAGACTGTAAAATAATACAACCATTTTGGAAAATAGTATGGAAATAGAAATATTTGATCCAGTAATCCCATTGCTAGGTATATATCCTAAAGATATATGTGAGAGCCAGGGCACAAATGGATATATGCAAACCAATGTTCATCACAACACTATTTACAATAGCAAAGACATGACATCAACCTAAGTATGCATCAACAGAAGAATGGATAATAAAGCTATGGTACATATACACACACAGAATACCGTGCACCACTAAAGAATAGCATAGAATCCATGAAACACCTCATAATGTGGATGAATTTGAAAGACATTATGCTGAGTGAAATAATTCAATCACAGAATGAAAAATACTGTATGAGTCCACTATTGTAAAAAGTCAGGGGAAGGTTTACGTATGGAAGAAAACTTTTTTCGTTACTTGGGATGGGAGGGGAGAGGAGGGAAAGCTAGAGAGGTAACAGTAAAGTATTTGTTTGGGTGAAAGGAAAGGCAATATGCTAAATGGAAAAGGAATAGACGGAGAGGTGCAGAAGAGGCACAAACAGCATAAATAGATACTTTTACATACACAATATTGCATTATCAGTAACAATAAAAATTAGTCTATGGGTGGATACATAGATAGAGAAACTAAATTATCAGTTATGTCTAAGCAAAAGGAAATATACCCATGACCATATATAAGTTTGGCAAATGATATTTCTCCATTAAGTATTTGTATGTGCTTTAGGAATGTCTACCTATATAATAAAGGTAATGGGACAAAGTTCTAACTCCTCAGCCACAGTCAAACACCCTGAGTAAGTCACTGGGTCCATGAGCTCAGGGCTAAAGTCAGGAAGACATCAATCTCAATAGGCACAACATACTAAACAAAAACCTTCTTCTATATCCTACTTTGGTGAGTAGTGACTGGGGTCTTAAAAGCTGGCAAAGAGTCATCTATGGTACAACAATTGTTCTCTCTACATCTAGAACAAAGAACAACAAAGAAAACCAAAGACACATGGAAATAATTAGTCCAAGGGACTAGTGGAGCATGAAACTTCAGCCTACATGACCTTGAGACCAAGAACTAGATGGTTCCTGGCTACTACTGTCAACCACTCAGAAATCTATTAAAGTATGAGATCTAGGATAAAGTGGGGGATGTGGAACAAAACTCAAAATTATTAAAAAAAAAAAAAAGACTTACCAGGCTTACATGTCTGATAAAGACCCATGAAATTCTTTAGACTAAGGCCCATGGTGACCCATTGGCCTGGAAGTGAGCTCACTCCTCTGACTTCAAGGCAAACAATAGACAGGTGCATAAGGTAAACATTTACACCAGATAGAATACTCCTTAGAACTATCAACCATGGGAGATCAGAGGGGCACTGTTTGTACTGGGAGGTAGCTCAGAGGGCAGGCATATGTAGGAAGGAAGGACACAGGGAAGGGGTAGTCAGAGAGAAGAAGTAGAAAGATAGTTGTTACATTATGGGGATGGCAGTCAAAGTCATGAAAAAAAAGTATGTATATGAACTGTTGTATGGAAAATGAACTTGCTCAGTACACTTTAACCCAAATCACAATTAACAACAACAACAACAACAAAAGATATCACCAGTGTGAAACAGATCTTCCTCAGTAACTCCTGAACTACTTCCTACTGTGGTATTAACGTCTTTCAATCTTTATGTGTTCCTTTCCCAGCATTTCATTACGTTTTATATGTGTAAATATGAGTTTTTAAAATATTAACATAATCAGCATGTTATTTTGATCACAAGAGCCCCTTTTAAAATGGATTTAAAATAATTATTTTTGGTACAGTGACTATGCATAGTCCTTCTATCTTCTTTTGATGCTTCCTGTGCCATTCAATATTTTTCCCTTGTTGTTGTTGTTGTTGTTGTTTTGTACCGTTGAGTCGGACCCGACTCATAGCGACCCCTTCTTGGGTTTCTGAGGCAGTATCACTACAGAAGTAGATTGCCCCATCTTCCTTCTGAGGAGTGGCTGGTGGGTTTGAACCACCAGCCTTCTGGTTAGCAGTCCAGTGCCTTAGGCACTATGCTACTAGAGGTTAATGTATCTATAACTTTGTAATGAATTGTTCATAGCTTTCCTACATCTGTCTTTCCTGATTTTTCTCATGTCTATTTGATATTTGATAAAATTAAATGATATACAAAAATCTAAACAAAGTTATATTATTTCTTAAGAAGACATTTTTAAACTACAACTCTTCTACTGTGATGAATGGAATAATGTAAGAAAGAGTTAAGAAAACCCAATATAAAATATCAGAAAAGTAGTAAGAAAAATAATCTCTCTTGGAATTACAAACACCTCTTGAATTACACAGCAATAGACTTTTCATGACACACTATAACTTTGTTGACTTTTAAAGGCTTCAACAATTGTACCAATGTTTCTTTTTTTTTTTTTTTTTTAATTGTGTTTGGATGAAAGTTTACAGAGTAAATTCATTTTCCATACAGCATTTCACATACATTTTGTCTCACTACATTGACTGCAATTTTCCACAATACAACAGCTCTCTTCCCAATTCCCTTCATAGTTACCTCTTCCCTGTGTCCTTCTCTATTATGCACTCCTGCCCCCTGAACTGTCTCTCTGTACATACACAGCCCTTCTATTCTCCCCTGATGGATCTCTCCAAGGAGTGTATCTACCTAATGTAAATGTTCAACTCATATATCTGTCTTTTGTTTGGCAGGAAGCCACAGGAGTGAGTTCAATTCCAGACATGAAATGGAGCTAGAAATTTCACCAGGCTCTATCAGACCAGCAAATTTGATACTTTTTTTATTTTTAATGATTTTGAGTTTTGTTCCACATTTTTCTCCCACTCTACACAGGATCTCCTACATTTCCCCCTCCTAGTAGTTGATATAGTAGCCAGGTACCATCTAATTCTTCTGGTCTCATAGTCGTATAGGCTGAGGATCACATGGTGTACCAGTCCTTTGGACTAATTGCTTCCATATGTCTTTGTTTTTCTTTATTCTTCGTTGCTGTGGATGAGGAAAGACCCATCATTGCATCTAGATGGAGGCTTGCAAGCTTTTAAGATCCCAGTTGTTACTCACAATAGGATGTGGAACAATATTTTTGTGCAGTATGTTATGCCAATTGAGCTTGATGTCCTCTGCAACCATGATCCCAAGCCCACAGGTCCAAAAACTTGCTCTCCACAGTAGCTGCCTGTGGCCAAGAAGTGACTACAACCTTGTCCCTTGTCAGCTCTACTATGTACCTGAGAATTCTTACAGAACATACAAATACACTTGTTGAAACATTGTCTGCCAACCTTATACACGTTCATGGGCACATGACACCCTGCATAGACATACCTAATAGTTCAGCCTGTCCACCTTTCTATCCACCCATAGATCAGTGTTTGCCATCACTGACAACGCAGTACTGTATGTGCAAAAGGGTTCATCTTTGTTGTCTGTACCTCCCATGTACTGCTCTATGTCTTCTTCTTCCCCAATGCTATTGTATTGATCACTCCATTTGATACTGTGCTAATGCTTTTTGCCTGTTAATTTAAATAGCTGTTTCAGTAAAATGTGTATAATCATGAAAGCATTTTTTTTTGTTAATAACTACTATTTTTCTTAGGTACTTCATAATCTGTGTTCTCATAATTCTCATTTTCTTTTAAAATTTTTCATAATGTGATTAATTTTATGACATTTATTCCCTTTGAGTATGTTCCAAGTGTTTTTCAGAGGGTCAGTATATTATTCTTTATAGAGAAGAAAAGAATCATGTTCCAGCTGTTGCTTAAATCTCTTTTATGATTTATGTTCAACTTCTAGTTATATATCCAACTTTTTTTTTTTTTTTCTTAAACAACTTTATGGTAAAATTTACCTTTTATCCATAGTTCTTCTATAATAATGATTTTGTCATTATTTTAGATCTAAATGCTTACTGCCTGTGTCTGGCACTGATATTTGCATGAATCTTAAATCATAATGCTGATAATTACATAAATTAATTATACACATACTGAATGTTGCTCAGGTAGAGCACAGAATTGCTTTAAACAACCTCCAATTTCAAATGTTTGCTTGTCCTTTTACTAATGCATATGTTAAAGCTGACTTAAGCACCCCTTTGCCCATTCTTTTAATCTCTCCAGATCTTATTGAATCTTAAATCTTCAAGCACAGTATTTGCCATTCCTTTCAATTTTGAATCATCTGCTTCTCAGTACACTCTCCAGGTTGTTAATAAATATGTTAAATAGCTGTGGGCCTGAAACCAATCCTAGAGGGCCTTGCAAGATGCCTTTTTTTATTTTTTAATTTTTTTTTTGAAAGCCCAATATGGTTCTATTAATAATGATATCTATGAATTTTAATATGGTCCTACTTTTGATATCCATAGTATAATGTTGCACTGGAACAAATTTTAACAAAATCTGGTCGATAATAGTCTTCACAAATCCTCTCCTTTGAAGTTATTATAAAGTTGAAATAGAAAGAATAGCATTCTTCATACCCATACCAAACATAACATAACATAATAATTCTGTCCAAATATATTTTAAACATGTATAATGAATAAATTACTGGCTGCCCCTGGGACCAGCAGAGGGCATGTCTTTGTGTGTATGGAGCCACCTCTGGGCTTAGGCCTCAGTAAGCTAGCCTGGGACAAGCTGTAGGTGGGTGTTTGCCCCTGGGGCAGGCTGGGTAAGCGAGCAGGGTGGGGGAGACCAGGAAATGAGAAGAGCGGTGTAGAACAGCTAAGGGAGACAAAGTTGTCTGTCCGTTTGTCCCACTGTAATGGCTAGAGTGTCGTTGTGAGGCTGGGGCTATGCCACCAGTTTTTCAAATGTCAGCAGGGTTACCCATGGTGGAAGGGTTTCAGGGGAGTCTCTAGACTAAGAGAGACTCCGAAGAAGGAGGAGGCCATCCACTTCTCAAAGAATTGGTCATTGAAAACCTTATGAATAGCAGTGAAACATTGTGCAATATAGACCAGAGATGAGCCCCTCAGGTCTGAAGGCACTCAAAACATGACTGTAGAAGAGCTGCCTGCTAAGAGTAGAGCTGAACTTAATGATGTGCATAGAGGAAAGCTTTCAGGATCCCCATTTCTTTTTTTATTTTAAGAGCTTGTTTTACATTCAACATTACTTGTAAATTTAGTTTCATTCCCCATTCACTATGTCCAACTGTAACCCAGTCTCCTCCCCTCCCTACACTGTAACCTTCCTGTGGCCCTCATATTTATGCACTCCTATTTGTCCTGCATTTCCTCAATTTGAATGTTGGTCCTCTGGTGTCCCATGGTCTATTGCTCTAAGGGATGTATTACCATAGAGTATGGGGGTGCATTGTCTGCATGGACATCTTGTTAACTATTGGGCTGAGACCCAGTCCCTGGGGGTGGGTTTTATTC
>NW_006922067.1:2083424-2086258 GCF_000298275.1 Orycteropus afer afer
CCCTCCTCTTCCCTGCCCATCCCAGTAACCTACTAAGTGAGTTCCCATTCCCAAACAAACCCTTCTCTGTCTTTTTATAGTAATGGGCTCATACAGTACTTGTCTTTCTGCGATTGACTTATTTCATTCAGCATAATGTGCTCCAGGTTCATCAACATTGTGAGATGATTCGTGTATCCCTCATTGCTCTTTAATGTAGCATAGTGTTCCATTGTGTACATATACCATAATTTGTTTATCCACTCATCCGTTGATGGACATTTAGGTTGTTTCCATCTCTTTGCCATAGTGAATTATGCTGCAGTGAACATAGGTGTACATTTCTGTTCATGCACTCTCTCTCACCTCTTTAGGACATATTCCTAGTAATGGAATTGCTGGGTCAAATGGTATTTCTATGTTCAGTTTTTTAAGGAAACACCATACCATTTGTCACAATGGTTGTACCATTTTACAAACCCACCAACAGTGCACAAGAGTTCCAATCTCTCTGCAACCTCGCCAGCATTTGTTATTTTCTGACCTGTTGAACTTTGCTATTATTGCTGGGGTGAGATCATATTGTTGCTTTGATTTTCATCTCTTTAACAATTAATGATCACGAGCAATTTCTCATGTGTTTGTTGGATGCCTGTATATCTTCTTTGGTGAAGTGTCTGTTCAAGTCTTTTGCGCATTTGTGAATTGGGTTATTTTTTGGTGTGGAAGTGTTGAAGTTTTCTATAGATTTTGAAGATAAGTCCCTTATCAGATACATCATAGGCAAATATTTTCTCCCAATCAGTAGGTTCTCTTTTTATCCTTTTGATGAAGTCTTTAAATGTGCATAAGAATTTAATTTTCAAAAAGGTCCCAGTCATCTAGATTCTCTTCTACCTCCTGCACATTCTGGGTTATGCTTGATAGTCTATTTATGCCATAAATTAGGGCTTCCAGATTTGCCCCTATTTTATCTTTGATGTATTTTATAGCTTTGGGTTTTACATTTAAGTCTTTGATCCAGCTTGAGTTTGTTTTTGTTTATGGGGTGAGCTATGGGTCTTGTTTCATTTTTCTACAGGTGGATATCCAGTTTTTCCAGCACCATTTGTTAAAGAAGCTGTCTCTTCCCCCATTTAATAGGTTTTGGACTTCTGTCAAAGATCAATTGTTCAAAGATGGATGGATCTATATCTGGACTTTCTATTTTGTTCCATTAGTCTACCTGTCTATCATTGTACCAATCAATACCTTGCTGTTTTGACTACCATGGCTGTATAGTAGTTCTTAAGATCTGGGTGTGTGAGACCTCTCACTTTGTTTTTTTTTTTCCTAAGAAGTGCTCTGCTTATTCCAGGTTTCTTCCTTTCCATATGAAATTAGTAATTAGTTTTTCCATGTCCTTAAAAAAATTTGTTGAAATATGGTTCAGGATTGTGTTAAATGAATAGATTGCTTTAAGTAGTATTGACATTTTCACAATGTTTAGTCTACATATCCATAAACAAGGTAGGTTCTTCCATTTATGTAGTGCCCTTGTTGTCTCTTGTAGCAGTGTTTTATAGTTTTCTCTGTATAGGTCTTTTGTAGCTCTGGTAAGGTTTATTCCTAGATATTTTCTCTTTTTAGTAGCTATAGTAAATGGTATTATTTCCCTTATTTCATTATCAGAGGACTCCTTGCTGGTGTAGAGAAATCCAACTGATTTTTGTATGTTGACCTTGTATCCTACCACTTTGCAAAGCTCTCTATTAGTACCAGTAGGTTTTCTTTTCTTTTTTTTTTTTTTTTTGAGTCCCTTGGGTTTCCTATGTACAGAATCATATCATCTGCAAGTAGAGATAGTTTTAGTTCCTCTTTGCCAATTTGTATACCTTTAATTTCTCTTTCTTGCCTTATTGCCCTGGCCAGGACTTCCAATACAATGTTAAATAGAAGTGGTGATAGAGGGCATCCCTCTGGTCTGGTTCCCGTTCGTAGGGGGGATGCCTTGAGTCTTTCTCCACTAGTAATGATGTCAGTTGTTGGCTTTGCATATATACCCTTCATTATGTTGAGGAATTTCCCTTCTATCCCTATTTTGCTAAGAGTTATGAACAGAAATAGATGTTGGATTTTATCTAATGCCTTTTCTGCATCAATTGATATAATCTTATGGTTCTTTTCTTCTGTTTTGTTTATGTGGTGGATTACATTGATTGATTTTCTGATAGTGAACCACCCTTGTAAACCTGGTATGAATCCCACTTGGTCAGGGTGTAATAATTTTTTTTGTATGTTGTTGGATTCTCTTGGCTAGGATTTTGGTAAAGATTTTTGTATCTCTGTTCATGAGGGATAATGGTCTGTAGTTTTCCTTTCTAGTGATGTCTCTCCTTGGTTTTGGTATTTGTATTATGCTTGCTTCATAAAATGAGTTTGGAAGTATTCCATTTTTTTTCTATGTTCTGGAATAGCTTGAGTAGCATAGGTACCAACTCTTCTCTGATTATTTGATAGAATTATCCAGTGAAGCCATCAGAGTCAGGACTTTTCTTTATGGGAAGGTTTTTTTTCATTTTTTTTTTTTTTTTTTTTTTTTTTTTATGACCTGTTCAATTTCTTCTTTTGTTGTAAGTATATTCAAGCTTTCTATCTCTGAGTGGGATAGTGTAGGGAGGTCTTGTGATTCTAGAAACTTGTCCCTCTCTTCTAGGTTCTCAAATCTATTGGAGTACAGTTTTTCATAATATTCTGTCAGTATCTTTTTTATTTCAGTTGGTTCTGTTGTGATGACACCATTTTTGTTTACAATTATTGTGATTTGGATCTTCTCTTTCTTTTCTTTTCTTAAGTCTGCCAGTGGTTTATTGATT
>NW_006922067.1:2086693-2099884 GCF_000298275.1 Orycteropus afer afer
TATGGTCTATTCTGGAGAAAGATCCATGTGCACTAGAAAAACATGTCAATTGTGCTTTTGTTGGCTGAAATGCTCTGTAAATGTCTATGAGGTTGAGTGGGTTGATTTATTGTTGAGTTCTTCTGTATCTCTGTTGAGTTTTTTCCTAGTTAACATGCCCTTCTTTGAAAGTGGTGTGTTAAAGTCTCCTACTACTGTTGTAGAGTTGTCTATTATCCCATTTAATTCAATTAATATTTGCTTCATGTATTTCAGAGCACTTTCATTGGATGCATAAATATTTAGTATTGTAACATCTTCCTTGTCAATTGACACTTTCAGCATCATATAATGTCCCTCCTTACCTCTTGTGATGTTTTTCCCTTAATGTCTATTTTACCAGAAATAAATATAGCTACTCCTGCTCTATTTTTGGTTTCTATTGGCTTGGTATATTGTTTTCCATCCATCAACTTTTAATTTGTTTTTATCTTTGTGTCTAAGATAGGTCTCTTGTAGGCAGTATATCGATGGGTCTTCTTTTCTTATCCAGTCTGCCACTCTCTTTTTCTTGATAGGTACATTTAGTCCATTCACATTGAGTGTAATTAGTGATAGGTATGAATTGATTGCTATCATTTTATTTATTTATTTATTTACTTATTTATTTTTGGTTATGTTGTTGGTGTTTCTTTGGTCCATATACTTTTTTTTTGTGATGAGTTTGGTTTGTTAGCTAATGTTTCCTTCCTTTTCTTCTTTGTTGTTGGTTTTGTGCTTATTAAACTCACATGTTTTCCTTCCTTCTGGATTTGCTTAGAGGGATTGTTACTTTTCTCTGTTATTACCTTGGAGTATATTCTTGTCTCTACAGTTTTAGAACAGTATGTACTGTGAAGATATTGTCCTGTTTTCCTCTCCTTTTGAAAGTTTGTACATAGAAATTGTATTCCCTCTGATAGATTAGCTGTTGTTGTTGTGTGCTGATTGACTTCCTTGGTTTTTAGAGTACAATCTTTTATGGTCTTATTTTGAGTTTCTATTTATGATTTGATTTTAGTTTTGATGCCACGTATCCTGATTTTGTTGATCTCTGTTGTGGGTTCTCTATTGGAAGAACTTCCTTAAGCATTTCTTGTAGGGTTGGTCTGTTTTAACAAAATCCCTTAATTTCTTTTTTTCTGAGAATGCCTTAATTTCACCCTCATATTTGATGGATAATTTGGCTGCATATAGGATTATTGGTTGGAAGTTCTTTTCCTTTAGTGTTTTATATATGCCATCCCATTGCCTTCTTGCCTGCATGATTTCTGGTGAGTAATCGGAGTTCAGCCTAACTGATTATTATAAGTAATATTTCTTTTGTCCTGGGCAGCTCTCAAAATTTTTTCTTTGACTTTGGTTTTGGAGAGTTTGATTATAATATGCTTGGTGTTCTTCTCTTGGGGTCTATTTTGTGTGGGGTTCTATGAGTTCCTTGGACAAATATATTTTGTCCTTTCAAGATATGGGAGAAATGTGTTGTTAGCAGGACTTCCACAATTTTCTGTGCTTTCTTTTTTCACTTTTTTTTGTTCTGAAATTCCAATGAGTCTTATGTGGGTTATTTATTTATTTATTTATTTCATGTCATCCCATATAATTCTTAGATTCTCTTCATTTCCCTTAAAATTTTGTTCTGGTTTTTCTTCATATAGGCTGGTGTCCAAGAATTTGTCTTCTAGTTGGGATATGCTTTCTTCGGCCAGTTCTAACCTACTCTTTTTTTTGCTTTCACTGTGTTGTGTAATTCTGTCATTTTGGTATTCATACTCTGGATTTCTAACTGCTGTTTTTGTATGAGTTCTGATTGTGCATTAATCTTATTATTTTCTTCTTGAATGATTTTTCTGAGTTCTTCCTGAGAATTGTCTGTGTTCTCCTTGTTTCTGTTTGGGGTTTCCTTAGGCTCTTTATAGCTTTATAAACATATCTTCTAAATTCCTTCTCAGATAATTCTATTGCCTCCTCTTCCTCCAGGTATAGTGAGGCCTTTGTTCGTGGCTTTGCTTCCAATGCCTTGCCTTGTGTTTTTGTTTAATTTGAGGTTGCCTGTTATTTCCTAGTGGAGCTCTGGTGGCATAGTGACTAAGACACTTGACTGCTAACCAGAAGGCTGGCAGTTCAAACCCACCAGCCACTCCTTGGAAGGAAGATTGGGAAATCTACTTCTGTAGTGATACTGTCTCGGAAACCCAAGGAGGGGTTGCTATGAGTCAGATCCAACTCGATGACAGTGAGTGAGTTGTTTTCTAGACATTTTTCAGTTGTCTTTAACTGTTGGTTATGTACTGATTTGTTTTGTCTTGGTTTTACGGTTTAACATTTTGAAAAGGTGAAGCTGTTGTATTTTATTTTATTTAGTTATTAGTTTAGGTATGTTGGGTTGCTTTACAGTTTTCTTTGTGATTGTGTAATCACTGTGTGGAATGTGGATATGGGTTTCTGTTTGTCGTAATAATGGTTTACAGTTCGAACCAGGAGGTTTTATGTTGGCTGAATGTTGTTTCTTCTATTGTATAAGTGAAGTTATGGAGGAGAAGGTAGTAGCAGATGAGGGAAAGCTGTTGTTAGGGTCAGTTTCTAGGGCTTTGAGCAGGCTGCTACTGATGACATCATAGCAACTATTATTTGCAGCTATTATTTACAGGCCTGCAGCTCAATTTCAGCAAAGACTCCAGTTGTTAGGAGGTTGACACTTTCCTCCAGGCTCAGATACTTGCAAAAACCCCGCTTCCAAGGCCCCTCGGCACCAAAAGCTGACCCAAGACATCTTGGCTCCATGATCTGCCACGGGGTTTTCTTTCTCCAGCTCCACCTGCCCATGGCACCAGCCCAACCCTCTCAGACCATGATCCCTTCGGGAGTTCCTCTGTGAGTCTGCCCACCCGCAGAGCCAAAGATCTGCTCAGTTTCAGCTGTGCTGGAGTCTGGAGAGTGTCTGCTAGTAATCTGTGGTCCCAGTATTACTGATAAAATCCAGCACAGACCTCTCAGTGCCACTAAGTTGACCTAATCCTATTCAGTGACCCACTGAAGGGGAAGTGGGCCCACCTTCCTAGATCACCAATGGAATCTCTGATTGGGTTTCAGTAGCACTGGATGTGCCTGTTTGCACCTAGCCTATCCAAGTTACCAATAAAAACAGGTGCTGAAGGTAGATGCTTGGGGTGATCGTGGTATGCTGGTGTGGTGTGTCTTCTGCCTTAACCAAGGGAGGTCTCAGAGGGCCATTATCACCTGCTGGTTGCTTCCCCAGGGAAGTTTCTCATGGCCTTTTTCACCTGCCTGTCCATGCTCTGCAGGACAGATCTTTTTTTTTTTCCCCCTGTACCTTTCTTCTCTCTAATTCTACTCCTCTGAGTTTGGTGCACTCTGACTCACTGAGGTGTTCAGAGCACCAAAATCCCTAATTCAAACTGCTGTACCTAGTTTTTCAAGCATTAAGATGCTAGAGGGAAATAACATAGTGATTACAGATGAGATTCTATTTTGAATTCTCTCCGGGACCCCCATTTCTGTTGTGGCATGTCTCAAGATAAGAAGAAACAACTGAAAACATCTATTAATAATTGGAACATGGAATATACAAAGTACAAATCTAGGAAAATTGGAAGTTGTCAAAAATGAAATGGAAATCATAAAGATCTATATCCTAGGCATTAGTGACCTGAAATGGACTGTCTTTGGCCATTTTGAATCAGACAACCATATGATCTACTAAGCCAGGAATGACAAATTGAAGAGTAATGGTTTGGTATTCATCGTCACAAAGACTGTTTCAAGATCTGTTCTAAAGTACAATGCTGCCAGTGACAGGATACTATCCATAAACCTACAAGGAAGACCAGTTAATACTATTGTTATTCAAATTTATGCACCAACCACCCAAGCCAAAGATGAAGAAATTTAAGATTTTTACCAACTTCTTCAGTCTGAAATTGACTGAGCATGAAATCAAGATGTGCTAATTATCACTGGTGATTGGGATGCAAAAGTTGGAAACAAAGATTCACCAGTAATTGGAAAATATGGCCTTCATGGTAGAAATGTTCCTGGAGATTGCATGCTAGAATTTTGCAAAACCAATGACTTATTCATTGCAAATATATTTTCTCAAAAACACAAATGGCACATATACACGTGGCCTTTATCAGATGGAGTACACAGGAATCAGATTGATTGCATCTATGGTGAAAGGTAATGGAGAAGATCAATATCTTCAGCCAAAACAAGGCCAAGAGCTGATTTTGGAACAGACCATTAACTGCTCATATGCAAGTTCAAGTTGAAGCTGCAGATAATTAAAAGAAGTCCATAAGAACCAAAATATGATCTTAAATATATCATTCCTGAATTTAGAGACCATCTAAAGAATAGATTTGATGCATTGAACACCAATGACTGAAAATCAGAGGAATTTTGGGATGACATCAGAACATCATCCATGAAGAAATCAAGATGTCGCTAAAAATACAGGAAAGGAAGGAAAGTCCAAAATGGATATCAGAAGAGACTCTAAAACTTGCCCTTGAAAGGAGAGTAGCTAAAGGAAATGGAAGAATCAACAGGATAAACAAGCTGAACAAACAATTTCAAAGAGCAGCTCAAGAAGACAAAGTGAATTATTGTAATGAAATGTACAAAGACCTGGAAATGGAAAACCAGAAGGGGAGAACACACTCCACATTTTTCAAGCTGAAAGAAGTAAGGAAAAAAAAAAAATTAAGCCTTGTATTGTAATATTGAAAACTTGTGTGGGCAATAGGTCAAATGATGCAGGAAACATCAAAAGAAGATGGATGGAATACACAGAGTCACTATACCAAAAAGAACTGATAGATGGTCATCCTTCAGGAGGTGGCATATGATCACGAACCAATGGTATAAAAGGAAGAAGTCAAAGCTGCATTGAAGTAATTGACATAAACTAGTTTCTCACTCCTACTCCAAAAGGAAAAAAGATAAACATAAATCTTGGAAATTCAGATTACAAAAATAAAATTTGAAAAGTGTTAGTGGCAATTTATACACAACATGTTTCATACAATTAATGTCACTGGATTGTACATGTGAAGAATATTGAAATGGAAGTATTGCATTATACATATAATTACCACAAAGAAGATAAACAGGGGCAAGATTAAATATGTAAATCAGAATCTCAGATTCAAAATACTTACTGCGGAGAAAGACAGGAAATTTAGAATGGACTGTAGCCTGAATGAGTTCTGCTACAGAATAAAATGTTTTTATGTTGAAAGATGAATGCTAGGTATGTAGTTGATCTGATCCTGGCACAAGGAAAAGTAATGACTTCTTATATTCATATTCTTATGAATACAATAATGCTATCAACAGAGAAAGACTTTTGAATTAAATAGTGTTAATTAAATATATGTATATATATATATATATATATCTTTCAAAGACAAATACATCCTCCTTTTTGTTCCACACAGTGTTCTGAATGTTATTTTAACTTTTTTGTTAGTCCTACTAAAAGAACGAGCATAGTCTATATGGGTGAATAAATGAATATATTTGGTTATAGATGATTTTATAAGCTAAATTATATGGTATTTGACCTTAATAACTTTTGCATCACAATATTAATGTCTTTACCTTTAAATATCATCAACTTTATAAAATTTTAATCCCTGCTCCTTTCTTACTCCAGAAAATTAAATGCAGACCTATAGTCAAATTAATTAGACAAAAATGTGTACTGTTTTTCATGTTCTCATTAGAATGGGCAATTGAGAAAGCAAAAAAGGGGGAAAATACCCTGTATAGTTCTTCAATGTGTGGTATTAATTTATACATATTTAAGTATTTATATTAGCTAGCTATTTCAGTGATTATTATTTTCTGTTTGTTTAGCATCTTATCAATCATATCTTAACAGTTAAAGTAAAGATTTGGAGGGAAAGGGGAGTGGTTAAAATAATAAGATGTTTAATGGAAGCCATGAGATTTAGGTAGGACTTTGAAGGATATTTACCATTTTATATTAGCACCCTAAGAAATGTTAGAAATGTTAGAAAAATATGACATGAATTGAGATTAATCTACCATGGTGAGGTTCTACTATTATCATTCACCATTATAAATGACATTCCTTCATCTATTTTAGTTGATTTTTATGTAGTTGATTAGGATTCATATTGAGTGCTGAGCCTTAATTATTTATGTCGTAATTTAAAATTAAAATGTCACCCAAGCAAATATTATTACATTTTTATTCTACAATTAATACAGTCTTAAAACTACTCTACTAAAAATATAACTGAATTCCTTTCTGTGGAGACGGGAGTCTAGTATAAAACTCATATTGGCATAAAAAGAGAAAAGATAGTTGTTTTTACATGGCTTCTCAGCACATGCATATTGACAATTTTGTTTGAAGACTCATACAAATCACATGAATTAACAATGTTTATATGCTTCCACGGTTGATTACTGAGAATTTCAAGCACTACTGCTTTAAAATAATCCATTTACCCAGATATTTCATCCCTCTACTTTTTCAATGCAATATGAATGCTTCATGAAAAATAAATAAATTAAAAATATTAGCACATAATATCAATATGTATTGTTTAATGTTCATGATGCATTCCGTGAAATAGGATGTTATGTGATTTGGATATTGTGTCAACACTGTATTAAAAGCATAGAAGGCCTCTAAAACTTATAGAAAACTTCCACCTCTCAACAGTTAAAAGCCAAATACTCCAATTAAAAAAAGGAAAGAAGACATGAACAGACACTTAACCAAAGAAGACATTAAGGCAGCTAATAAACACATGAAGAAATGCATTTCTTAGCCATTCCAAACAAAACCAAACCCACTGCCATGGAGTTGGATCTGACTCATAGCGACTTTTCCTTGGATTTCTGAGGTGATATCACTATGGAAGTAGATTGCCCAACCTTCTTTCTGAGAAGTGACTGGTGGGTTTGAACCACCAGCCTTCTAGTTAGCAGTCATATGCTTAGGCACTATGCTACCAGAGCTCCCTCATAGTCCTTAGAGAAATATGAATCAAAACAGTAATGAGATACCATCTCGTTCCAGCAGTAATAAGAGACTAAAAAAAAAAAAAAATCAGGAAACAAATACAAAGTTGTGGAGAGACTGTAATATGCATGCTGCACTGCTTGTGGAACTTTAAAATGGCATAACCACTGTAGAAAACGGTATGTTGTTTCCATAAAAAGCTGGAAATAGAAATACCATATGATCCAGCAATTCCACTCCTAAGTATGTATCCTAGTGAAGTAAGAGCTGTAACACCAACAGCTAAAACTACACAAAATCATTGTAGCAAAATAACAGTAACAACCTAAATGCTCATCAATGGATAAACGGATAAACAGACTATGGTGCATACACACAATGAAATACTATGCAATATTAAAGAAGAGTGATGAATCTGTAAAACATCTTGTAACATGGATGAAACTAGAGGATATTATGTTGAGTGAAATTAGTTAATCACAAAAACTTATCATTAAGTCAATCCTCACTCCTAGCAACCTTATATAACAGAGTAGAACTGGCCCACAGAGTTCTTTGCAGAAGCAGACTGCTTCATCTTTCTCCCAAAGAGTGGCTGTTGGGTTTGTACTACAGATCTTTTGGTTAGTAGCCAAATGTTTTAACCTTAGTACCACCAGAGCTCCTTCAGTCAATCAGAAAAGGACAAAAATTGTATGAGACTACTATTATAAAGGGGAGCTCTGATGGCATAGTGCCTAAATCATTTGATTGCTAACCAGAAAGCTGGTGGTTCAAACCCATCAGCCACTCCTCGGAAAGAAGGTTGGACAATCTACTTCTATAGTGGTATTGCCTTGGAAACCCAAGAAGCGGTCGCTATGAGTTGGATCCAACTCAACAGCAGTGAGAAAGGACTACTATAAAGAATCAAGAAAAGGTTTACACACAAAAATGAATATCCTTTGATGGTTACCAGGCAGGGGAAGGGAAAGGAGGGTAAACCATTTGCTAGAGGATAGACACATATTGATATGGGTGAAAAGGAAGACAATATATTATAAGAAGGAGGTAAGCACAAAATGATCAAAGAAAGGAAGACACTGGGAGAAGTACATAAGTTAAAAGCAATAGAGGTGAATACTAATCCATACACAATCCTGTAATAAGAGTAATAACAATAATTAATAATGTAACAATGGATACTTAGACATATTAGCTGAACGAGTGAGGGAAGGAAAATGGGACAATATCCATGAATACCTGTAGATTTGACATATAATATTTCTACCTATGTATTTGTGAGTGCTGCAAATAAACCCATGAATATAGTAGAGCATAAACTGGAAAAAAAAAAAAACCTCTGCCATTGAGTTGATTCCAGCTCCTAGTTACCCTCATTGGGTGTCTGAGGTTATAAATCTTTGCAAAAGTAGATTTCCCCATCTTCTTTCCATGGAGTGGCTGGTGGGTTGGAACTGCTAATCTTCTGGTTAGCAGCCAAATTCCTTTTCCACTTCAGCAGCAGAGTGCCTTATAATATAGGGACAAAGGTATGAAACTTTCTTAGCCCTAACCAAAAACCTTGAGTGAGTTGCTCAGCTCTGGAAATCAGGACCATAGTCTCAGGAGACACCAAGGTGAAATGGTACAACACAGTCCACAAAGACCTTGTTCTACATCTCACTTTGATGAATAGGGATGGTAGTCTCAGAAGTTTGAGAGTTGCCATCTAAGGTGCAACTATAAATTTCTCCCCCATTTGGGCCACAGAGGAGTAAAGAAAATAAAAGATACATGGAAACAATGAGTCCAAGGACTAATGAACCACATAAACCTCACCCTCTATGACTCTGAGACCAGAAGAACTAGATGGTAACTGGCTATCACAACTGACCACTGTGAAAGATATTATATTAGAAAGTCCTGGATAGAATGGGAGAAAACTGTGGAACAATATTCATTTTCTTTTTAAAGACCAGGATTACTGTTCAGATAGCAAATGGTGGAACCCCTAAGACCAGGGCCCTTGGTCATCCTTTGGACCCAGAACTGAACTCACTCCCATTGCTCAATATTCTGTGAAGCAGTAGAAAGTTCTTCAAGGTGATCAATAACTCTAGGAAAGTAGAAAATCTTTCCAATAATCAACCATTTGAGATCAAAAGGGCTGCATTTGCCCAAGTATAATGTTCAGACGACAGGAATGATTAGGACAAAAGGAATGGAAATGAGAAGCACAGGCAGGATGAAGGAGGAGTGATGTTACACTGAAGGGATGCCAGTCAATGACCGAATACAAAATGTGTGCAAATTGTTGAATGGAAAACTGATTTGTTCTGTAAACTTTCACCCAAATCAAGATACAAAGTTCTGAAAACAAAGAGCAACAACAACAACAAAATCTTATGAATGTCTGCTCCCAGTCATCCTATATTTTGCTGTTGCTGGAGTTGCTGCTGCTGCCACTGCAGGAGCTGCTGGTAAAACTGGGGGAATGACCAACAGCAGCAGTGGCAGCTGACAGACAACAGTGGAAGTCAGGAAGAGGAAGCAAGTGAAGTGGGAGCGGAGCATGTCAACCTGGCCACACTTTCACCCACCTGAGCAGTAAGAGCAGACCGGGCCCCATAGCCCACCATTGCCACCCACCTGGCTGAGGGATAAAGTTCAAGAGCCCTCTCACAAAATCTTGTCCTCTGCCTTACCTGCCTATAACTCACATATGATATAGTCCTGCAAGAGTCTGGTTTGGAGTCTGTAGATACATTAGAATGGAGTAATAAAAAGAGAGCTGCTTTGCCTTAAAAAAAAAAAAAAAAAAACTTATGGGACTGCAGATACACATGTCTGTGCCTGATATGGACTGGAAGGATGTTAAGCTATGCATTGTTGTTGTTGTTGGGTGCCATAGAGTTGTCTCTGACTCATAGCGACCTCATGTATAGCAGAATGAAACACTGCCCTGTCCTGTGCTGCCCTATGATCCTTGCTATACTTGAGCCCATCATTGCAGTCACTGTGTCAGTCCTCCTCATTGAGAGACTTCCTCTTCTTTGTTGTACCTCCACTTTGCCAAGCATGGCACGGTCCCTTTCTGCAACATGACCAAAGTAGGTGAGATGAAGTTTGGCCATTCTTGCTTGCAAGGAGCATTCTGACTGCGTTTCTTCTAGGACAGATTTGTTAGTCCTATTAGCAGTCCGTGGTGCTTTCAGCATTAACCATAATGACAACTCAAAATGATAAATTTTCTTCAGTTTTCCTTTTCATTGTCCAGCTCTCACATGCCTATGAGATGATTGAAAATACCATGGCTTGTGTCAAGTGCACCTTAGTCTTCAAAGAAACAGCTTTGCTCTTCAGCACTTGAAAGAAGTCCTTTGCAGCCAATTTGCCCAATGTTATATGATGTCTGATATCAAATTATTTTTGGCATTTCCATTGATGTTGACTATAGAACCAAGTAATATGAAGTCTTTGACAATTTCAAACTTTTCTCCATTTATCATGATGCTTCTTATTGGTCCCTTTGTGAGGACTTTTGTTTTCTTTATATTCAGGTGTAAGCTATATTGCAGCCTGTAGTGTTCAATCTTCATAAATAAGTCTTTCAAGATATCCTCACTTTCAGCGAGGAAAGTTGTGCCATCTGCATAACGTGAGTTGTTAATGAGTCTTTCTCCAATCCTGATGCCACGTTCTTCACATAGTCCAGCTTCTCGGATTATTTACTCAGTATAGAGATTGAATAAGTATGGTGAAAGGATACAACCCTGACACACTCCCTTCTTGATGTTAAACCATAGAGTGTCCCCTTGTTCTGTTCAAATGACAGCCTCCTGGTCTATGTACAAATTCCTCATGAGCACAATTAATTGTTTAGGAATTTCCATTCCTCTAAAGGTTATCCATACTTTGTTATGATCTACTCATTCAAATGTTTTTGCATAGTCAATAAAACACAAGTAAACATCTTTCTGTTCTTTGCTTTGAGCCAAGATACATCTGACATCAGCAATGATATCCTTCATTTCACATCCTCTTCTGAATACAGCTTGCATGTCTGGAAGTTCTTTGTCAATATACTGCTGCAACCATTTTTTAATTATCTTCAGGAAGATTTTACTTGCAAGTGATATCAAAATATTGTTCCATAATTTCCACATTCTGTGGGAATCACCTTTCTTTGGAATGGGTACAAATATGGGTCTCTTCCAGTCAGTAGGACAGGTAGTTTTCTTTCAAATCTCCTGGCATAGTTAAGTGAGGGCCTATAATGTAGCATCCATTTGTTGAAACATCTCAATGGTATCCCATCATTTCCTGGAGCCTTGTTTTTCACCACTTCCTGCAATGCATCTTCAACTTCTTCCTTCAGTACCAGTTCTTGATCACATGCCACCTCCTGAAATGGATGAATGTCAACCAATTCTTTTTGGCACAGTGACTCTGTGTATTCCTTCTATCTTCTTTTGATGTTTCCTGCATCATACAATATTTTGCCCATAGAATCTTTCAATACTGTAATTTGAGGCTTAAATTTCCTTTTCAGTTTCTTTCAGCTTGAGAAATGCCAAGTGTGTTCTCACAGTTTGGCTTTTCAACTCCACATCTTTTCACATTTCATTATAATAATTGACTTTGTCTTCTTGAGCTGCTTTTTGAAATCTTCTGTTTAGCTCTTTTATCTTGTCATTTCTTCCCTTTGCTTTAGCTACTTTCCATTCAAGGGCAATTTTCAGAGTCTTTTTTGACATCCATTTTGGTCTTTTCTTCCTTTGCTGTCTTTTTAATAATCTTTTGCTTTCGTCATGGATGATATTCTTGATGCCATCCCACATTTCCTCTGGTTTTCGGTCATTGTTGGTCAATGCATCAAATCTATTCTTTAAATGGTCTCTGAATTCAGGAGGGATAAAATCAAGGTCATATTTTGGCTCTTGTGGACTTGTTTTAATTGTCTTCAACTTCAACTTGTACCTGCAAATGAGGAGTTGATGATCTGTTCCACAATCAACTCCTGGCCTTGTTTTGGCTGAAGATATCAAACTTCTCCATCACTTCTTGCCACAGATGCAGTCAATCTGATTCCTGTGTACTCCATCTGGCAAACTCCATGTGTGTAGCAACCATTTGTGTTGTTGAAAAAGGTATTTGCAATGAATAAGTCTTTGGTCTAGCAAAATTCTGTCATGCGATCTCCAGCATTATTTCTGTCTCCAAGACCAAAATTTCCAACTACCAGTGATTCTACTTTGTTTCCAACTTTTGCATTCCAGTCATCAGTGATAATCAGCACATCTTGATTGCATGTTTGCTTGCAATTTCAGACTGCAGAAGTTGGTAAAAATCTTCAATTTCCTCATCTTTCATTTTGATGGTTCATGTGTAAATTTGAATAATAGTAGTATTAACTGGTTTTCTTTGTAGGTATATTGATATTATTCTATCACTGACAGCATTGTACTTCAGGATAGATCTTAAAACATTCTTTGTGACAATGAACATGAACACCACATCATTCCTCTTCAATTTGCCATTTCAGGCACAGTAGCTCATATGGTTATCTGATCCAAAATGGCCAAAATCAGTGCATTTCAGCTTACTCATGCCTAGGATTTCAATCATTATGTGTTCCATTTCATTTATGACAACTTCTAATCTTCCTAGATTTATACTTTGTACATTCCATGTTCTGATTATCAATGGATGTTTGCAGCTACATATTTTCCTATTAAGTCATGATATTTCAGCAAATAGAGGCCCTGAAAACTCTCCTTTATCCAAATCTTTAGGGTAGGCTCTACTCTGATGAGGCAGCTCTTTTCCAATCATATTTTGAGTGCCTTACAACCTGAGGGGCTCATCTTCTGACACTATATGGGACAATGTGTCAGGGCTACTCATAAAAATTTCCAGGAATATATCAGACAATGTTTTACTACTATTCATAAGCAATGCATACTTGTGTGCGTGTATGTGTGTGTGTGCCCACATATATATATTTATGTATGCATGTATGTATGCATATATGTAAGGAGCTCTGGTACATAGTGGATGAGACATTTGCCTGTAACCAGAAGGTCAGTGGTTCAAACTCACCAGATGCTCTGTGGAAGGAAGATAAGGCAATCAACTTCAGTAAATATTTATAGCCTTGAAAAACT
>NW_006922067.1:2100324-2102485 GCF_000298275.1 Orycteropus afer afer
GTACAAAAATGAATAACTTGTAACTTTGTTGAATATGTTGTTGTTGTTAAGTATTGTCAAGTTGGATCTGACTCATAGTTACCCTATGTACAGCAGAATGAAACATTGCCTTGTCCTTTGCCATCCTCACAATCCTTGCTATGCTTGAGCTCATCATTTCAGCTGCTGTGTTTTTCTATCTCATTGAGGAGTTTATCCTACTTCACTTACCCTCTAATTTTCCTATCACAATATCCTTTTCTAGGGACTGATCCCTTCTGACAACATGACCAAAGTATGTGAGGCAAAGTCTGGCCATTATTGCTTCAAGGAACAGTCTGCTTCACTTCTTCCAAGATAGATTCGTTTATTCTTTTGGCAGTCCTTGATATTTTCTGTATTCTTTGCCAACTCCACAATTCAAAGGCATCAACTCTTCTTTGGTGTGCCTTATACATTGTCTAACTTTCACATATATGTGAGATTGAAAATACCATAGCTTGTGTTAGGTACACTTTAGTCTTCAAAGTGACATCTTTGTTTCTTAAAACTATAAAGAGATTTTTTGCAGCAGATATGCCCAATGAAAAATATGATGTCTGATTTCTTAACTGCTGTTTCCATGGGTGTTGATTGTGGATAAAATTAAAATGAAATCCCTGACAACATCAATTTTTTTCTCCATTTATCAAGATGCTGTTTATTGGTTAAGTTTTTTTTTTTTTTTTTAAATGTTAAGATGTAATCCATACTGAAGATTGTAGTCTTTGATCTTCATCTGTAAGTGCTTTCAACTTCTCTTCACTTTCAGCAAGCAAGGTTGTGTTATCTGCACAAGGCAGGTTGTTAATGAGTCTTCCTCCAATCCTGAAGCCATGTTTAGAGTACTCTAAAAAGATACTCAACTTCTTTCTTAAATGCTCTTTTAAAGTAAATATTGACATTATAAGGAGAAATTCAGATTTTGTAATATATAGCCATTATTCTTTAAAAGTATCTATGTAATAAAAAAAGAAGCCCCAAAAGACTTATATAATATTATATTACTATAATCTCAAAATATTAATGCTTTAATATTATAGCCAGATATTTGTATTTATATGTATTTTACTACTCTCTATCTTTCATGAATATTCGGCTGCTAACTGAAAGTTCGGTGGATTGAACCCACCAGCCACTCCATGAGAGAAAGATGAGGCAGTTCCCTGCTGTAAATATTTACAGCCTTGGAAACTCTATGGAGAAGTTCTACTCTACGCTATAGCTTTCTCTGAGTCAGAATCAACTCCATAGCAGTTTTTTTTTTTTTTGGGGGGGGATACTCTCATGCTTATTTTAATGAGGTTTTATCAGCAGTATAATTGTATAATAAAACACATAGTTATGCAACCTGAGTTTGAATTTTGGCTTTAATATTTAATAATATGATTTCTGATAAGTTACTTCATTTCTTTCTCTTTGTTCTTCATCTTTAAAATTGGATAATAATAGCAACTACCTCCTGGAGATTTTTTAAGGTGGAATAAGATAATTTATGAAATGAGCTTGTCAACTAATGAGTAGTCAATGAATGTTAGCTATTACTGTGTCAATTGTACTTAGAATTCTTGTCTTTCTATTGTCATATTTAAATCCAGGACCTCATCATCATTTTCCCAGACTAGTATTTTAAAATGTATGGATACAGCCCATTAATTGGCTGTGAAATCAGTGTATTACATCATCATAGATTTTTCTATTAATAATGAAAATAGAATGGAATAAAAATTATATCAGATCATAACTAATATAGTAAGGTGAAAACTATTTTATGAGATTTTATTTTATTTATGTCTATGTGAGTTAATGAGCATATGGTTACACTGGATTTTCATGAAAGATATGTTTAGAGAATGCATTATTTTTCTGTGTGTCACAAACAAATTTTTTTTAAAAAAATAACTTATCCTTCTAGTGCATAAACAACTTTCCCTGAGCACTTATAGGGTACTTTTACCTTTTCCTGTAAGTAAGAACTCAATTATGCAGTGTAGTAAATTACTTACTGTGGCTTTTCTACCCATAAGTCTTTGTAAACTCCCAGGTGGGATTTTCTATGAGCAACTGAGGAGCTCCTGATTGCTGAAGCTATCCACCTGGGTTATTTCTATTGGGCGTGGCACAATACAATGTTCTGGGAGGT
>NW_006922067.1:2102850-2104756 GCF_000298275.1 Orycteropus afer afer
CTGTGAGCTCTGTGTGGCCACTGCAGCAAATTATCGAACCCAGAAGAGAGGTGGTGGGTGCTTTGGGAGGAACAGTTGGAGAAAGGGCTGGAGGGAGGCAGCATGTCTGGTCTGGCAGGAATAGGCCTTGGGTTACTGCTGGTAATCCTGTCTTCCTCTTGTAGGGTTAGAGGAGGTCAGAAGATGTGGGCTCCTTGCCATTTTTGCAATTACCTCTCCTGTTTTCTGTTTTTTGTAGAGCTACCGGTTGGGCAATCTACTTCTGCAGAGATGCTGCCTCAGAAACCCAAGGAAGGATCATTATGAGTTGAATCTGATTCGATGGCAATGAGTTACTAGAGTTATTGCCCTGAGTGATGAGTTCTGTAATATGGTAATCTATTTTTAAGATAAAAACAAAATTAAATCATTTGTAAAATTTTTCTGGTGGTCCAACTTAATGTGACACATCAAAAACAAACAAACAAACAACAACAACAACAAAAAAAAAAAAATCCAAACTTGCTGCCTACAGAATCCCTAGTAAATTAAATCCAATCTTTCTTTCCAATGAAGACTATACTCCAATCACACTGCTCATTATTTTCTAAGTTCCATGTACCCTTTCATAAATGTAAATTAACTTCCTATCCAGTTGTTTCCTCTGATTTGGTCTTCAAACATTGCTCAATATCTACTTTCATGGAAGCCTTAACCAGCTCACCAAGCATTAGTAGCTTCTGACTAAATCTCAGGACAGTTTCTCTTCTTTGTGCCTAGTGTTCTCACTGGTGACATTGCACTAACTGATTTTATCGTATGTTTGTCACAAACAATAAATTAATGATGATGAAATAAGTATTAGGAAGAAAGATTGGGCAATCTACTTCTATAGAGATACCACCTCAGAAATCCAAAGAGGGTTCACTATGAGTTGAATCAACTCAATGGCAGTGAGTAGTGAGTAGTAATGTCTTTAACTTTTACTTTTGAGCTAGAAAATGATGATATATTTTCATATGTTCCTCTCCAGCAAGTCAAATAATTTAGATGAGAAATATCATTAGAAGACCTGAAGTAATAAAACCAATGCCTTTTTTTACTATATTACGTATATGTCAATAAAATATTATATAGTAACTGACACATCTCCACAATTAAGGATGTTAGTATTTTTACAAAGCCAAGTAATTCATCTCTTTGACAATCCTTTAACTCTTTTCTCTAAATTTAATTGACATATCTATTTGATTGTCAATAATATAATTTTTACAAATTTGTTTTTCACATTGCCACCATAATTAGTTTCTTCATTTTCCTTATATGTGTACACTTGACATGCTTTTACTTTTCTGAATGTAGATTTTTGTGTGTTTTGTTTCATTTCTGGTTTACGTTACAGTTAAAACAAGTTTAATTTACTCTTGCAATGGTTAAAAATGGAAATAGCACACACACACACACACATATACACACATAAAGTAGCACACATATAAGGTAAAAATAGATACCCCATTTTCCTCATCCAAGGAACAGGTAAAGCTGAAGTAAAGTAAGCCTGAGCCTTAGCTGAGCACACAGCATTTCCCATTTGACCACTGGGAAGAAGAGATCTCAGATTTGTATAAAAGGACTGCACTCTTACACATGTTTTTTGATAGAATCTGAGAAACATCTTCTTCACCAATTTAACCAAAGCTTCTAAGTTATTATCTGGAATCTTGAAGGTACCTTAATTATAAAAATCAGCAGTAATGAACCATAATACCAAAAAGACATTCTTTGAGCTTGGAAGAATAAAAGAACAAAAATCAACCCACTGCCATCAAGTCCACTCCAACTCATAGCAACCTTTTATGACAGAGTAGAACTGCTTCATAATTTTTCTAAGACTGTAAATCTTTATGCATATAGAATGCCACATCTT
>NW_006922067.1:2105066-2106388 GCF_000298275.1 Orycteropus afer afer
TATGACTTTCAGTATGGATTACACTTCAACATAAAGAAAAACAAAAATCCTCACAACTGGACCAGTAATCAACACCATTATAAATGAAGACAATACTGAAATTGTCAAGGATTTCATTTTACTTCAATCCACTATCAATGCCCATGAAAACAGTAGTCAAGAAATCAAACAATGAATGACTCACAGTAAGATGGAAGAATAGGCAGATAAGCTACATAGACCCTCTTTAATGAAGAAATGAGAAACAAGTTGACAGAGATACAGAAGGTTATCCTGGAGCCCTGAGCTTTGAAGGGAAGTATTCATAACTGAATTGCATACCAAATATTGGAAAAACCTGAATGAACAGAGTGAGTACAGAGAAGGACAGAGCAGCAGACTGTCAGCTGCTCTGATGGCACCAACAGCCTGGATATTTCCAAGTGCTGTTGGGACCTGAGAATTGACCTAAAGATCAGCCCTCGTTTCCAAAAGCTGCAGGGATGACTGGACTGGTGACCAATGACTAGGAAGAGAAACAGCAAGGAGGGAGACAAACTGAGCTGTGGACTTTTGGCTTTCCAGGGGACACAGCCATTTTGATTGTATACAAGCAGTGACCATTTTGGATATTTAAAGTGACAGCAGTGTCTTTCAGATTCCAGGGACCTAAGAATAGGCTCCACTTGCTAAGGATAGCAGGGACATATGGGAAGCTGACAATGGGAAAGGAGACAAGTGGTGAGTGTACAAGTGCTGACAACTAACAAATAGAGAAGTACAATACCTTGCTTACTTAGATAATATCCAAAAAAAAAAAAAATAAAGAAAATTAAAATTGTGGGAAAATATTCCAACATACAATCACCAATTAAATACAAACACAAAAATGTCACAATACCTTGGAGACAACAGAGCATCACAGTCCAAACAAAGAAGCAAGATAAAGGAGGAGAAACAAGGGACTAGGATAGAAACCCAAAACACATCCCTGAGTAAGATGCAGCATTTGGACTCCATGATAATGAATTCAAAAGAATTATATTTAGGTACCTTTAATTAATTGAGAGAGCGATCAAGGAAAACACTGACTAAATTGAGGAAAACAAAGAGAAAACCAATTTTGAAAGATGACACAAGAACAAAATAACAAAATGAATGAAAAATTAGAAATGATACAAAATCTACAGCTAGAAATCCAGAAGGTGCTCTGGTGACATAGTGCCTAATTTAATACTAAATTTTCAGAAAGAGATAACATATTGAATAGGTACAGGAGTAGAATTGAATCATTGGAAGACAGAATTAGTGAGATTAAAGACAAATACCTCAATACTTCTTTG
>NW_006922067.1:2106492-2107733 GCF_000298275.1 Orycteropus afer afer
GTCATTGGAATTCCAGTACAGGAAGAGAAAAACAAAACCACTGAGAAAAGGATCAATCAGAAAAAAAAAAAAAAGATCAAAATAAAATGAAGAAAGTCTAAGGTTCATGTGAGATACCATCAAAAGGAACAACCTATGTGTATTTGGAATTCCAGAACAGGAAGAGACAAATAAAATCACAGAGAAAATTGTCTAATATTTGTTGGAAGAAAATTTCCCTTATTTAATGAAAGATGAGAATATATCCATTCAAGAAGTCCAACGAACACCAAACAGAATAGACCCCAAAAGAAATCACCAAGACATATCATCATCAAACTCACTGAAACCAAAGAGAAAAATCCAGAGTGCAGCACAGGAAAAATGAAAAGGGGCAACCAATAAGACTAAGCTCAGATTTCTCAGCAGAAATTGTGCAAACAAGAAGATAATGGGATGTTGTTGTTGTTAGGTACCGTTGAGTCATCTCTGACTCATAGCGACACTATAAACAGAAGAACAAAACACTGCCCAGTCCTGAGCCAGATCCATGACAATGTCATAAAGTTGCCCGGTTATGTATCAGACAATGTTTCTCTGTTATTCACAAGGTTTTCCCTGGTCAATTTTTGAGAAGTGGATAGCCTCCTCCTTCTTCCTAGACACTTTGTCTGTAAGCTGCATTGAAACCAGTGCATCATGTGCAACTCTGCTGATGTCTGAAACACCAGTGACACAGCCTCAAGCCTCACAGCAATATGCAAGCCCCACAGAATGAGAAACTGACAGACAATTTGTCTCCCTTAGCTGTTGGAAGCCTCTATGCCCTACCATGGGATAGTATATATAACATCTTAAAAGAAAAAAAATTTCCAACCAAGATTTATATACCCAGCAAAATTTTCCCTCAAATATGCTGATGAAATTGGAAATTTCCAGATAAGTAGAAATTAAGGGAATTTGTTAAAACCAGACCAATCTTACAAGAGATGCTAAAGGAAGTCCATGGGATAGAGAACCACCAATAACAAACAACAACTGACCATTAACACACATAGTGACATAACCCAGAAACCAACCCAGTTATGGAAGTATCCAAAGTAAATAAGTCTACAAGATTGTAAACAGAGAACAACAAAATCAATTGACAAATAAGGACAACCACAAACCAAAAACAGGGAAAAAATGTGTAGTTATAGAATTTCTAGATGATAGAGAAGTCAAGAGAGTTGTAAGATAGAATTGACTGTTTTAAACTTGGG
>NW_006922067.1:2107833-2108840 GCF_000298275.1 Orycteropus afer afer
GATTCATTTAAAAAAAAAAAAAAAAAGAGCTCATACAGATAATTATATGGAACAAAGAAATCAGCAACACCACAAAAACACACATAACAACATGACAGCAAAAATCTCACACTTGTTGGTAATTACACTAAATGTCAAGGGATTAAATGCACTACTCAAGAGATGAGATTTTCAGACTGGGTAAGAAAACATAACCCATTAATGTGGTGTCTCTAAGAGACACACCATAGAGACAAAGACGAAAGTAAACTAAAAATCAAAGGTTGGAAAAAGATATATCAAGCAAATAGCAACCAACAAAAAGCAGGAGTGGCAATATAAATTTTTGATAAAATTGACATCAAGACAAAAACCACCGTAAAAGACAAGGAAGGATATTATATAATGATTAAAGGATCAATTGAAGAAGAGGATGTAATAATAATAAATATCTATGGACCCAAGGAAAGAGCCCCAAAATATATAAACCAGACTCTAACAGAACTGAAAAGACAAATAGATGATTCCACAGTTATAGTAGGAGACTTTAATACACCACTTTCAATTACAGATAGACCAACTGGAAAGAAACTTAACAAAGACAAAGAAGAACTCAACAATACAATCCACCAACTTGACCTTATGTACATCGACAGAGCACTTCACCCAACAACAGCACAATATACATTCTTTTCAAGAGCACATGTAACATTCTCCATGATAGACCATATGTTAGGTCATAAAGCAAGCCTCAATAAATTAAAAAAACATTGAAACACTGCAAAGCATCTTCTCAGGTCAGAATACTATAAAATTATATATCAACAATAGGAAGATGAATGGAAAAAGAGCAAACATATGGAAGCTGGATAACTCCTTCCTTGGAAATAACTAGGTAATAGAAGAATGAAGAAATTATATTAAAAATTTCCTTGAATCAAATGAGAATGAAAACACAACATACCAAAATCTTTGGGACACAGCAAAAGCAGTGATCAGAGGCCAATTTATAGCAATAAAGGCACACA
>NW_006922067.1:2108965-2140927 GCF_000298275.1 Orycteropus afer afer
TTCCTTCTGAGAGTGGCTGGTAGGTTTGAACTGCCAGCCTTCTGGTTAGCAGTCAAATGCCTTAGGCACTATGCTGCCAGAACTGCCAACAATTAGAAAAAGAGTAGCAAAAAAAGCCTACAGTCACCAGAAGAAAGGAAATAATAAATATTTGAACAGATATCAGTGAAATAGAAAAGAGAAAGAGAATAGAAAAAAATCAACAAGATTAGAAGTTGGTTCTTTGAAAAAATTAACAAAATTGGCAAACCACTGGCAATTTAACAAAGGAAAAGAGGAAGAAAATAACATGAATAAGAAATGAATTAGGGGACACCACAACTGAATGAATAGAAATTAAAGGGTAATAGCAGGATACTATGAAGAACTATGTTCCAACAGATTTGAAAATCTGGAAGAAGTGGACAGATTTCTAGAAATATACTACTTACCTAAAGTAACAGAGGTTGATGTAGAAAATTTAAACAAACCCATATCAAAAAAAGAAATTGAACATGTCATTAAAAAAAAATAATAAAATACTAACACAAAAAGTTCTGGCCCAGACAGCTTCACTGGCAAATTCTACCAAACATTCAGAGAAGAACTGACACCACTCTTACTCAAACTACTCCAAAACATAGAAAAAGATGGAATCCTCCCAAATTCATTTATAAAGCAAGTGTGACCTTGATACCAAAACCAGGTAAAGACATCACTAAAAAAGGAAAACTACAAACCAATATCCCTCATGAATATAGATGCAAAATCCTTAACAAAATCCTACCCAGTAGATTCCAACAATGTATCAAAAAAAATAATACATTATGACCAAGTGAGATTCATATCAGATATTCAAGGATAGTTCATTATCATTACATTAGAAAAACAATCAACCTCATCCATCACATAATTAAAACAAAAGATAAGAACCAAAAGATCATAGCAGTCAATGCAGGAAAAGCATTTGATAAAAATCCAACACCCTTTCCTGATAAAAATACTCGGCAAAATCAGAATAGAAGGGAAATTCCTCAACATAATAAAGGGCATGAATATAAAACCAACAGCCAACATTATTCTCATTGAAGAGAGACTGAAATCATTCCCCTTGTGAACAGGAACCAGACAAGGATGCCTTCTATTATCACTATTATTCAACATTGTACTAGAAGTCCTACCCAAGGCAATAAGGCAAAAAAGGGAAGTCCTAGACATCAAAACTGGTAAGGTAGAAGTAGAACTATACCCATTTGCTGATGTTATGATCCTATACTTAGAAAACCCAAGAGACCCAGAAAAAAAATGCTGGAAGTAATTGAGAGATTTAGCATAGTGGTGGGATAAAAGATCAACATTCAAAAATCACTTGGATTCCTCTACACCAACAAAGAGATTGCTGAAAAGGAAATAAGGAAATCAATACCATTTACAATAGCTACCAAAAAAATAAAATACTTGGGAATAAATCTCACTAGGCACACAAAAGACCTGTACAAAGATAACTACAAATTACTACTCCAATAAACCAAGAGATCTACATAAATGGAAGAAAATACCAGTTTCGTGGACAGGAAGACTGAACATTTTGGAAATATCAATTCTACCCAAAGCAATCTATTCATTCAATGCAATCCAAATTCAGATCCTATCACCAATCTTTTTGGGAAAACCAATCACTAATTTTATATGGAAAGGAAAAAAAAAAAAAAAAAGCCCTAAATAAGAAGAACACTGTGAAGAAGAAGAATGAAGTAGGAGGTCTCACACTTCCAGATCTTAAAACCTACTGTACAACCATAGTAGTCAAAACTGGTGCAATGAGAGACACATAGATCAATGGAATAGAATTGAGAACACAGAAATAGATCCATCGACCTATGGTCAGCTGATCTTTGACAAAGGACTGAAATCCATTAAATGGGGAAGAGATTGTCTGTTTAATAAATGGTGCTTGGAAAACTAGATATCTATTTGCAGAAAAATGAAATAAGATCTGCACCTCACACCATACACAAAAACTTACTCCAGATGGATCAAAGATTTAAATGTGAAACCTAAAACTGTAACGTTCCTCAAGGAAAAACTAGGGGCAAATTTATTTTTGTCATGACAGACTATCAAGCATAACCCAAAAGGCACAAACAGCAGAAGATAAACTAGATGAATGGGACCTTCTAAAAATTAGATTTTTATGTACTTCCAAAGACTTCTCCAAAATACTTAAAAGAGAACCTACAGATTGGGGGAAAAATATTCAGCAATGACATATCTAACAAGGGACTTATCGCTAAAATTTATAGAAAACTGCAACACCTCAACAACAAAAAGTTTAGCGGTCTAACTTAAAAAATGGGCAGAAGACATGAACAGACACTTCATGAAAGAGGATATTCAGGCAGCCAGCAAATGCATGAAGAAATGCTCATGATCATTAGCCATTAGAGGGATGCAAATCAAAGCAACAGTGAGATACCATCTCATCCCAGCACTAATGCAAAGTTCAACAAGACAGAAAATAAGAAATGCTGGAGAGGATGTGGAGAGATTGGGACTCTCATACACTGGTGGTGGGACTGTAAAATGACAGAACCACCGTGGAAAGCATTATGGCAATTCCTTAAAAAGTTGGAATTAAAAATACCGTTTGGCACAGCAATCCTATTACTAGGTATATATCTTAAAGAAGTGAGAGCCAGGCCAAGAACATATATATATATATGCACATCCATGTTCATTGCAGCACTATTTACAATAGCCAAAAGATGGAAACAGCATAGGTGCCCATTAACAGAATGAATAACCAAACTATGGTACATACACACAATAGAATACTATGCAACACTAAAGAATAATGTAGAACTGCAAAACCACATAACATGGATGAACTTGTAGGACACTATGCTGAGTGAAATAAGTCAATCACAGAAGGACAAATAGAGTATTAGTTCATTATTTAGATAGATAGATAGATAGATAGATAGATTGATCGATCCATGGGGGAGGAATCAAATAATGTATTATATTGGGCCAATCTGTGGCAAAAGACCTCTTTAAATTGTTAAAGAGCAAAGATAACACTTTGAAAACTAAGGTGCATCTGCCCTAACTCATGGCATTTTCAAGGAATAAAGAAGACCTAAGAAGAATTGATACCTTTGGATAACAGCAACAAGTTATAACTAACTGAATTGATCATTTATAGATTATTGAATATTCCTGGCCACCATGTCACACTCTCAAATCACTCTCTTAACTGAACAAATACTATTAATAACTCCCACCTGATAACAAAATACATTAGACATTATCCTCACTGTTAAGGTGTATTTTGGTTGTATTTCTAAAACAAATTTTTTCATCCTCAATCGCATTGGGTAGCCAATGGTATATTCAATATTCTTTGCCAACACCCTAATTCAAAGACATCACTTCTTCTTCAGTCTTTCTTATACATTGTCCAGTTTTCAAAGGGATATGCTGTAGCCGAAAATACCATGGCCTGGATCAAGTATACCTTATTCCTCATAGTTATCTTTTCTTTTTAATGCTTTCAGGAGATCTTTTGCAGCAGATTTATCTGAAACTACTGCTTCCACAGGCATTGATTTTTGACCCAAGCACAAAGAAATCCTCAACAACTTCAATATTTTCGTCATTTTTCATGATGGTGCTTATTGGTACAGTTGTAAGGCTTTTTTTTTTTTTTTTAATGTTAAACTGTTACCCATACTGAATGCTGTATGTATAGCTTCCATAGTAATCCATACTGAATGCTGTATTTATAGCTTCCATAGATAAAATGTGATGTGAGGTTGTTCCATACAAACCAAAGAATGTCATTCAAATAAATGTAGTAATTATTTATATACAGGCAGAGATTAGACATGGTATGATGAGCAAGCAAGGGAGTGGAAGACCCTCAATGAGATGGATGGACATATGGCTGTAACAATGGGTTCAAACAAAGCAAAGTTTCTGAGGATGGCACAAGGTTTGTTTTTTGTTTTTGTTTATAAAATGAAAAATCATCAACTTACCTGGAATTTTCTAATTCTGCTAATTATGGCCTGGGAATGTTCCCAAATGCCTAATACCTACAGGTGAACAACAGCATCATAACCTGAGGGAAAATAACCTTCACCAGCACCATTCCCTTTCCTGCTTGTTACCTGTCTTAAACCAGATATAATTGTAAGAAGCAAAGTTAGAAACAACTAAACAAACAAACAAAAAAACTTCCATCAAGTGAATTCTGAATCACAGAGACCCTCATTGGGTTTGTAAGACTGTAAATCTTTAGGGATATAGATTGCCCCTTTTCCTTCCAGGGAGTGCCTGGTGGGTTTGAACCATCAGCTTTCTAGTAAGCAGTCAAATCCCTTAGGCACTGCACCACTGGAGCTCCTTCTAGAAACAGCTAAGAAGCAATTATTTAAACAAAATAATTTAGGATCCAAACTTACAAGGGGGAAATGACAAAATAAGGAGAGAACAGACTTGAGAAGGTAAGAGATGGAATTTTGGAGAGAAGTTTTTAGCAAGAAGTTTGTTCCCTTGCATGCCCTCTTTTCTGCTATGTCTTGTCACACTACTTCAGCAATTTGTAAGTTAGCTCCTTCCTTGGGAAACAGAATTTAAGGTGAAGGATAAAAATTTACATTTTATGGGAGTATTAACATATTTTTATGTAAACAACACATACTTTCTACATTTGTTCCCTAGACACATCTTCTTCCTAGGAGGGATTTTTGTAAGTATTCCTAGGCCTTTTTTTTTTTTTAACATGTTCCTGTAAAATAAATAAATAAACAAAATGTACAGCATATTTACAAAAATACCTTTGGGAGAGGAAGTTTGACAAACTAACTTATAAGGCAAGTGTGTTATTTGCATAAAAATCAAATATCTAGCTAATATGACAAGTCAATCATCAGAATTACCAAATTCAATCAGTGAACTAATAACTCTTGTTCATAGTTCCCGTAGGTGACCACATTGTATTGCATTGGTCAAATCAGCTAAAAGATTTCTAGTAGATACATTTGGATGTCTGAAATAAAATATGGAGAATCAAAACAAAATCAATTTTGATTAACCTGCTTCTCTAGGTAAGAACATATATTGTAGAGTTAATATCATAAAAAATTAATCAGATCAAGAAATAACTATACTGCTTTCATGGTGTAAGTTACCATTAGCTTTTATTTTTTATGTGCCAGTATCAAAACAAAAAAAAAAAAAGAAAAATTTTCAAATAGAGATTGTGTATCTAATATCAGAAAATAATTAACTTGCCATTTCTATTATTGTTCTAATTTAAATTATCCCCAGGTAATTTCTGACTAGGTTACTAGATACTTGGTGATAATTAACAGTTATATCAAAAAAGTTCCCTTACAAAACCTTCATGCATCAGGTATACCAGCTTAGGTAATACCTTATCTTTGTTACATCAGACTGCAAATTTTTAGGAAGTAGATGTCATAAAAGTCATTTGAGTCTAGAAAACCATATTAGATAAACTAATCTGTTCCCATATGATGACTTTTTATATTTGGACACTTTTTGTATTACCGAAAATGTTGCAGAAGAGAAGTCAAGTTAAGAGATTTTAATATACATGGGGAAATATATTATTTGTGATCAAAATTCAGCAGAGTCCTTAGCAAATGGCTTTATATCAGCAGGCTTTAGCTCTCTAAAATCATTCCTACCAATATGACCCTTACAATTTTCTTTGACAGGAAAAATTCTTCTTGTCCTTCAATACCTCAGTATAATTAGTATTACTATTAAATTACTGTGGTAATTAAGGTTTTGTGTCAACTTGACTAGGCCTGGTTTTGAGTGCTTTTTCAGCTGGATTCAGTTATTCCCCATGATGAAACCGTAATCAACTCCATGGTGGAATCTGCTGTGAGCAGCTGAGTAGCTGCCGTAGAGATATGGTCTGCTTCCAGCATATAAGGAAAAGCCTTGCAAAAGGTCTGTGAGCTTCTTGGCACATTTGGATCCCACATTTGGCCGAGTCATCTGTGAGTGGCCTGACATGTTGCCTGCTGATCTAGGGACTCTTTCTGAACTTGAACTAGTGGTGTTCTGTGTTGATTGATAAATTTGGGACTGTGCCACTTTACTTGCTGACTTTTGATTTGTCAGTCTCAGCAGCCAGCAGCTGCCTGAGTTAAGAGAAACTGCCAGCACCAGTGGGCCAGGAACAAGAGGCACAATTAAAGCCTAATGTCGAGGGGACTTCACCCAGCCCTTAAAGCTGGCACTTGGAACTTGGACTTCTAGCCTCCAAAATTATAAGAGAATAAGTCCCTGTTTGTTAAAGCCATGTCTGCATTATGCCTGCTATAGCAGCAGTTGAGAACAATACAATAAGTATTAACAAAAAATAAGCAATGACTCTTACTCTGTGCTAGGCTCCCTTGTAAGTGTTTTATATACACTTCAAATGTTTCTCTTCTCTGTGAGAACTGTGCCAGAACGCCAGATAGAGTATTTTTCTTCCTCTGAGAAATCACACATTTATGCTCATTTCCACTATAATACCAGAATCAGAATCCATTGCTCTTGAGGCAATGCCAACTCAGAGCAACCCTAGAGGACAGTGTGGAACTGCCACATGGGGTTTCCAAGACTGTCTTTGTGGAAGCAAGCTGCCACATCTATCTCCTGCTGATGTGCTGGTGGGTTAGAATACCTGTCCTTTTGTTTAGCAGTTGAGTCTTTTAGCTACTCTGTCACTAGGGTTTCCACTATAATACTACATTATCTTGCAATTAGTTGATCTTATGTCAAGGAAAAATCTTTGAAATTTAAATAAGTACATCTTTTCTGTTGCATAAAAATACTAAATATAGAGTGAATAAAATTGATTATGGTATTTAAAGCAAAACAATTTTATAAGAGTATGAGCAATATTTAATAATATTTAAAGTTGTGGTTACAATAGGTCACACATCCTCTAAGTCATCCTTATTGTTGCTCTGTACTTTGAAGCAATCAATATCAAAACATATTAGTCACTCTGTAAGTTTCTGTTTGTGTCAACATAGAACTTATCTTTTCCAAGGTATTATTTCTGAATGAGAAGTTCTGTGACACAGTGGTTAAAGCATTCAGCTGCTAATCAAAAGGTCAGTGGTTCAAACCCACAAGCCACTCTGTGGGAGAAAGATGAGACAGCATACTTCTGTGAGGATTTACCGCTTTTGAAATCCTACAGGATATTTCTACTCTGTCTTACAAAGTCACTCAGAATAGGAATCGATTTGATGACAGAGGGTTTGATTTTTGCTTTTTTGGTATTCTTGAATGCAGTGTCCCTGGGTGGTGCAAATTGTTGTGTTCTCCACAACTAGCTGAAAATTTGGCAGGTTGAACTTACAGATGCTTTGCAACATAGCTCTGACAATCTACTTCTGAAATGTCACAGCCTTGCAAACACTGTGGAGCACAATTCTACTCTGACACACATGGGGTTTCCATGAGTCAGAATCTACAACTAAAAACAACATCTTCTTGAATGAGAATTAGTTTAAATTACCCTTCAAATTTTCTAGCAATTCCAAGAAGTAATGCTTAAAGTACATAGGCAGAAACAACTTTTAATCATACTTTAAAAGAAGATATTCACAAAAGCTTATCTGAATTTAGCAAAAATAACAATTGACAGAGAGCATAATATGACTATTATGATCATTTCTGTGTATCTTGCTCTGCATAAGAATTTTTTGTCCAAAATTGCTCTTCTGTCAGGCATTATGTCTTAGCAGAAAATAGAGTTATCTGAATTTGAGTCTGTTTAAACATGGTCTTCAAGTACACAAAGTTGAAATTGAACTGAGACGATATATAGCATAATAAATGCAGTCATTGTTTTCTGTCTGAGCTTTGAATAACTTTACCACAGATCTGTCAGAAGAAGATGAAGAATTTAAGAGTTTATTGTGGTCAGCTGTGAGTATTCATTGAGATGATTATAGCCTCTGTTCAATTTAGACCTACCATTATAATAGAAAGACATTTTAATGTCTTTTTAGAAAATTTTTATGTATCATTCCTGGAGTAGCAATTTGCATATTGCACTAGTCATTTAAATCTCCTTCATGAACAACTGGATTACAGTTGGAGTGTGTGTTGGTTTCTAAATGAATCAAATATGTCACCTGCATTATAGGTGTAGGTTTTCAGTTAAGTACTATGAATTGAACTATCCTGAACTTTGATTTCTGTAAAAGTAATTCAATAAAATAATCACATACATATATAAGTATGAAAGAAAAAAAAAAACAACTCACTGTTCTCCAGTTGGATAAGACTCATAGTTACCCCTCCTTGGGTTTCCAAGGCGCTATCACTATGGAAGTAGATTGCCCGATCTTCCTTCCCAGGTGGGTCTGGTGGGTTTGAACTGCCAGCCTTCTGATTAGCAGTCAAATGCCTTAGGCACTACACCACCAGAGCTCCCACATATATAAGTAAGAAGCACTAATTGGCATATCGATTAGTTAGAGTATATCAAAAAGAACTTAGTTGTTTTCAACTCATTACTTATTTTTAATTATTTAATATTTAAAAACTGATAGAATCAGGGTAGTAGTTTCATGGAGTCCATATAATTAGTGCAGGGTGTAAGAAGAATTAGAATCTGAATTCAAATTTAAAATGCTCTACGTGATTCTGGCTCAGGAAATGATCATTAGACGCAAATGATAGCATAGAAATCAAACCTTAGCCAAACTCATTGCCGTGGAGTCAGATCTGACTCATAGCAACCCCTTGAGTTTCCGAGGCGGTATCACTTCTGAAGTAGATTGCCCAACCTTCCTTCCGAGGAGTGGCTGGTGGCTTTGAAGTAGCAGCCTTCTGGTAAGCAGTCAAATGCTTTAGGCACTACTCCACCAGAGCATAGAAAACAAATAGGACTAAAAACAAAAAACCTAGAACCTTGTTTAATCATCAGCTTAATGAAAACACTGCATAGATTTGAACAAATTACAGAAAATCATAATATTTTAACATCTTAATTTTCTTTTAAAATTATAAATCTATTTCCTGTTGAACTCTGTAAAACCAGCTCCTCTTCTGACCTCTTTAAAAATTTTTTTCACCCAATGACGAAAAACAGCATCTTAGGTTTACATGTACGCATTTCTGCTTCTACTGTACTTCCTTTATTTTTTTACACCTCAATAATGAAGAACCAGGTGATGGAAATAGAAATATATATTTTATTGTTTTTGCTAAGTGGCTTCTGATTTATGGTAATCACATGAGTGTCAGAGGAGTAGAACTATCCTCCATAGGGTTTTCATGTCTGTGATATTTTGCAAGTTGATCATTAGGCGTTTATTGCAAGGTGCCTCTGGGTGGGTTTGAACTTTAAGTTTTTTGGTTAACAGCCAAACTCTTAACCATTTACATCAACCTGGGACTCCAAAAGAGCATGATTTCTGTTGTTAGTTGCCGTTAAGTTCATTTTCAACTTATAGCAACTCCATGTAAAAAAGTAGAACTGACCCATAGTATTTCCTATGCTATAATCTTTGTGGGGGCTCTGGTGGCATAGTGCCTAAGGCATTTGACTGCTAACCAGAAGGCTGGTGGTTCAAACCCACCAGCCACTGCTTGGAAGGAAGATGGGGCAATCTACTTCGGTAGTGATACCACCTTGGAAACCCAAGAAGGGGTCACTATGAGTCAGATCTGACTTAACGCAGTGAGGTTTTTTTTTTTTTTTTTTTTTTTTTTTTTTAATAATCGTTACAGAAGCAGATTACCAGATCTTTCTCCCAAGGAGCCAATGAGTGGGTTGAAACTGTTAACCTTTAGATGAGCAGCTGAACACTTAATCAAGTCTCCATTTTATGAAAAGATAGACTGAAATATCCAAGACATAGATATGAGACATATTAGGTGCAGTAGGTGGATTAAATCCAAGACATAGATATGAGACATATTAGGTGCAGTAGGTGGATTAAATCCAAGACATAGATATGAGACATATTAGGTGCAGTAGGTGGATTAAATCTGATTGTGCAGCATGCAGTCTTCAGATACTTTGGTGGCAAGTGCATCTGGTGGTCCAGATAGACTCCAGTAAGCATGGCTTTTCTGTAGGCAGCCTCAGAGTAGGGAGTACACAGATACCCAAACCAAAATAAAATTTAGAGTCAATAGGTATCAAAAGACACAGGACAGCCTAGATTTAGAGCAGAGAAGCAAGGGAAGTTCAGAATCTAATAATGATGATAATAATGATTTTATGCTGAAGATGCAGAGCTACTAACTACTAATAATGTTGCTGTTCTGACCAAAATCCAGTGTAATCCTGGATTATCCAGGCAAATGTCATAGGAATCTCAGTTTGTCTCTGCTAATGAGGCGTAACTAATTCTATCTTGTGTTGAAGTTGCATTCAGGGACTACTTAGACCCTTCTTTCATGTCTCCTGTTGATAAAGATAACTATGTTGCACTCCTGTTGATATATTCTTAATTTTTTTCATTTAAACTGAGTGCTTTTTTTTTTTTTTTTCTGCCTAGGTTTGTGAAGGGACAAATTTAGGACTTTGTCCAAGGGAGCCCTCAGTGGCCTGCCCTTGGTTGAGTGGTCATTTACACTAAGACTACTTTAAAGACCTCTTCAGTGATTATTGCACACTTGGGCAATCTACTTCCATAGTTATACCACCTTGGAAACCCAAGGAGGGGTCGCTATGAGTTGTGTCCAACTCAGTGACACATAACAACAACAACGATACAATAACTTGCAATGGCTCAGACTAGTATACAAATTTCTCTTTATGACATTCAAGATTCTTTACAATGGAAATTTAATTTAGCACCCAAATGTTTTATTAGGACAATTTTTATTCTAGTGGTATGTCCTACTTTCCCTTTACATGAAAGATTACTTCATTAATTCTAAAGAATTAGAATTATATTTTTAAACATATAGTTTCAATACAGTATTAAAATTTTGTGCTATCACCTGAAAATGTAACAACAACACTGTTTTTAGTTTTCTTACAATAGAAATTTAATTCTTCTATAAATGACCAAACCATTTTTCCAGGTGTCCTATACTTATCTCCTTATTCAATAAAAATTTACTCTTTGGCCTGTGATGGAGTTGGGGTGAGAGTATTGAACTCATCTGCAGATCTTTCTCACATTGGCTTACAAAAACTATGGACCATTGGGACCAAGGGTTGGGGGCAAACAGAACATTCCAATCTACTCAGCTTCTACCTAACATAGATGGCTGAAGTTTTCTAATGATTCAGGGGTCCAGGTCAGCAATAAAAATTCTTGTTGATCAGCTTTGCAGTCCATTACTTCAGGAGAAAATATGTATACACATATATATTTCAAACCTATATACATATAGATACAGACATTAGACTGGATCTGCCTAGTATTCTTTCCTATGGCTTTCAGATGGATTTGTTTCTAGAATGGCATCTGTAGTCACATATCTCAAGTTCAGTTTCTTGCCCAGAACTACTTGTTTATTTAATTTCAAATTTATTTTCATACTGCTTTATACTTAGATTTCCATATGTTGTGCATTCTGTCACTGGGTACAGTATGTTAAGTACAAGGTGTCATGTATTTATCTCATTTCCATAATTTTTCTTATATTTTATTATTCTGGGAACCTAAAATTAAAAACTTCATGTAATTAGAGCTAAGAAATTTTTATCAAATAGAAAATCAGATTAAGAGGTATCAAGAAGTGTATCTACTTCTAACCTTTAATAATAATTTAATGTTTAAATACAAATATTTTCACAAATCACAAATTCCTTTGGCCCCAGAATTGAACTCAATCTCATGGCTTCTAGCCAAAGGATCGATTGGCCAGTAAGGTGAATATATTCACCAGGTAGTTATACTCCTTACAATAATCAACCACAGGAGATCAGAAGGGCAATATTTGCATAGGAAGATAGCTCAGAGGGCAGGAATGTACAGGAAAGAAGGACACAGGGAAAAAATAACCACAGAGAGGTGGTGGGAAGAGAGTTGTTACATTATGGGGATTGCAATCAATGTCATGAAACAAAACATGTATGAACTGTTGTGCAGGAAAGAAATTTGCTCTGTAGACATTCACCTAAATCACAATTAAAAAAAAAAAAAACTATGATGACACAAATTAGCAACTTTAATTAGTAAGTACTTAACTCTCACTGGAAAAAATGTAACATGAATTTAAACTTCTCTGTGGGGGTCCAAAGCATAAATACTAATGTGTTAGTATTTGGATCTTATCATCAAATAAATACAGAAAATGATCAAGCAAAAATAAAAAGGTACAACATAACAAAATATTAACTTCAGGTATTGCTGATAATTATTCTACAATACTTATAATGAATTATAAATAATTACAAAATTATACATAATTTTCATTGTAACTACTATAAGTAAATATTTATATTCTAAAATATATTCATAATAAAAGACAGCATTAGGTCACAAGGTATTTTTTATTCCATTTCCTGCATTGTTGATAATCTCATATTTATATTTTAGAATCATAGATCTGTGGGATAAACATCAAGGACTTTCCACAAATTCAGAAATAGAGTGAATTTCCACTTGAGAATAAGCAAATTATTTTAGAAAAAGATTATATTGAAAATACCCAAAAAAAGTGCAAACTCACTTGCATCGAGTTGATTCTGACTCACAGAGATCCCTCCTTGGGTTTCTGAAGCAGCATCACCACAGAAGTAGATTGCCCAGTTTTCCTTCAGAGGAGTGGCTGGTGGGTATGAACCACCAGCCTTCTGGTTAACAGTCAAATGCCTTAAGCATATTATGAAAATGCACAAGATATGTCATCACAAATAGGCAAATACATATTAAATCTCTCTCTCTGAGTAAAGATGAGTTAAGCTAAGGTCTAAAGATTGTTGACAAATTCTAGAAACAAAAAAAATTCAATAGTGATGGACAACAAAGAAATATATTTTAAAAGAAAAAAAAGAGTTAACATTTCTCTCAGTCAAATAAATCTATCAGTATTTTTAAACCAAGAAATAAATAAACAAACCCATACAAATGCTTATAAAAAACATCATTAGTAGTATTTTTTTAGGTGCCATGGCTCAATTCCCACTTAGAGCTACCCTAATTATAACAGAAAAAAATAATACCCAGTCCTATGCCATTTTCACAATCATTGCTACATTTGAGTCTATTGTTGCAGCTGCTATCTCAATCCATTTGGTTAAGGATCTTCCTTTTTGCTAAAACTCTACTTTACTTGGCACGATGCCTTTCTCCAAGGACTGGTCACCCCTGAAATCATGTCCAAAGTATTTGAGACTGTCTCTCCATCCTTGCATCTAAGGACCATTCTAGCTGTATTTCTTCCAAGATCCTAATTGCAATATTGAAGGACATCAAAATTAGACAAAATTTAAAATTAATTTGTATATAAATATATACAAGAAGCTCTGGTGGTGTAGTGGATAAAGCAGTTGACTGTTAACGGACAGTCAGTGGTTCAAACCTACCAGCTGGTCCACAGAAGGAAGACTGGGAGATCTACTTCCATAAAGATTTACAGCCTCTGAAACCCAATGGGGATTGCTATAAGTTAAAAACAACTCCATCACAGTGACTTTGGTTTCATATATATATGTACAATCTGGATTTCATTAATTAGAATGACAGAATCTGTGAACTGTCACAAAACTATTGGAATCTGGCCCCTTGACTCCTTTGTATTTTGCAAGAGTCATTTTTTTTTTTTTAGTTTTTTTATCTAGCAATTCACTAGAAGTGAAAGGCTGACTTGAGATAACAAGACATTGTTTTCACAATAAAATATACTCAGGACCTGACTACCTCAACATGAGGCTGAGAAATGATGTGTGCATGATGTCCAATGGAGATCAGGGGAGAACCAAAACTTACTACAAGTGATTTCTGACCTCTGTGTACTACATTTCACATCCAAAGTGATACTCATTTAATCCTCACTGTAGGACAATGTCAGGGCAGGCATTGTTTTCAGTGGATAAAACTGAGCTACTTAGAACAAAAACTTTCAAGTGATTTTCCCAAGGTAACAGGATGATTAAGATATGGAATAAAAGCAAAATCAAGGTTTTGGACAGCAAGTCTATGGTAGCTCCATTGTGCATTTCACTTCCAAACTCACATCGCTCTTTCATAAAGTGATAGAAGTAACTGCTTTCTGAATTTATTTCAGAGGTTTAAGGATAAAGAGCATTTCTAAGAATAAAAAAGAAGACTTTATAGTTAAAATTTATTTTAGACATATTTATTATGCTTTAATGTGACTCTTAATGGGATATTTTCATTAGGAAAAAAAAATCCTTATCTGCTTACAAACTTTGGTTAGATATCTTTACATTGATCATAGCATAATGGAAACGTTCAGCGTTACATTATTTTTGTGACTGATGGACTGTGGAAATTTCTTTTTTATGCATCAGTAGTTTTTAATTTCACTATTTCAATTTCCCAAATTATGTTTAGTTTAGTATTGCACCATATTGTTTACAGTACCTATGCTCTCTACTGGTATTTTCAGTATTGTAATTTTGATTGTTTCCTCAACTCTCATTTGGCCAGTTTCACCTTCGAAAAAGTAAATGTAGTTCCTGTAATTCATATTTTAGAGATATCAATACAGTGAAATTTTCTCATAGATATCATATTAAAGCAATGATTACGGAAATAATAAAGCAATAAAACAATCTCACAGACATTAAATTCACTATTTTTTTTTATTATTATTATTATTTATGTGTCCATTCCTAGCACCTAAAGCATTTGACTGCTAACCAGAAGGCTGCCGGTTCAAACCCACCAGCCACTCCTTGGAAGGAAGGTTGGGCAATCTACTTCCGTAGTGCTATCTCTTCAGAAACTCAAGGAAGGGTCACTCTGAATGGGATCCGACTCGATGGTAGTGAGTTTAGTTTGGTATATATGTATTTTTAATTATTTGTTTGTGCATTTTTAACTTTTCCAAAACATAATGAATGCTATTTAGTCATTCGTACATTAGATATTTATAGACTTGTTGTCCAGTCTTGGTGGTATATAAAGAATTCCTTTAGAGGGTATCCAGATATCCAAGTTAAGCCTTGAAAGATAAATGGGTGTTAGCCAACTTAAGACAGGTTATTTCAGGACTAGAAGACAGCTTGCAGGAGGGGGGGCGGAGTACAAATGGATCTTACAAGGAATTTTGGACTTAAAATCTTTAAATGTATTTAAAATATTTTAAAAAAAGAAATGTAACATTTCTGGGCCTCTGTTCCCTTTTCTATAAAACACGAGTAATGAAAGTTTTTACTATGGTTGTAATAAATATCAAATAAGATATTGCATATAAGACGTAGAACAATTATGGAAAAATAATAAACATCAAATTGCTGTTAGTGATGATGCTGCTATGTGACCTATGTATACACTCTTTACAATGACATCATTTATGCATTTCTAAAAAATTCTGTGCAAAATCAGGCAGCAAAATTAGCAGGTCTGTTGGGAAAAATAAGATTAATATTGAAACATTCAGCATTGATGGACTTCACAAAAACTAAGAACAAGAATAACAAAGAACAATAATTATAATAATGATGCCAATAAAACAGCAAAGAGTTAAAATCTTCACTGTCATTTGCACTTAGCATGCTAATCAGGGAATCTTTGTAACATTAATCCTAGGTTTAGTGCTTCTCTTTTAAAACATATCTCCAAATAATAGTCCCAAAGAGTTAAAAATCCTATCTGTCAACTTAGGAACATATAAAGAAAAAAAACATATATATATATATATATATATATATATATATATATATATATATACACACACACACACACACACATACACACATTCTCAGATATAGTATATAGTGGAATGTAATGAAAATTATAGCTGTTTTTTGAACCCAATAAATGAAACTTGTACTAAAATAAAGTAGCTTATAGAATGTTTATATTTTTTATTTTTTAGACATTTACATATTTTTGAAGTTTTCTTTTAAATTGTGGAATAACAATTTACTATTCATCAATTTAGATTAATAAACTACTAGAAAAATTGTGTATAAGACAACACCAATTATCCATCAAACAGATATCATTCCATTTTTAAATCAATAACTAAAGAAGAAACATATATTGTAGAAAAATAGACTCTATATCCAAATCCAGACCTGTACTATTAGTTTCTCATAATATTCAGAAATAATGTCTATAGTTCTGTCACTTGCTCTCTCTTCAGTCCTCTCAAATCTAATTGCAATCCCTATTTTGCTGAAGTCAAGAATTACCTTCAGGTTCTTAAATACAATTGATATACTTTATTTCTGTGTGTTTTATGGTTTGTGGCAGCATTAGCTGTAGCTTATCTCTGGCTGTTTTTAAAGCACTGTCTTTTCTTGGCATCTGTGATTCAATACTCAATTGATTTTACTTATACATGACTAATTGCATCTTCTTAGTCTCCTTTGAAATTTCATGTTACTGTATATGGCTTTCAGATTTTGGAGTTCTTAAAGGCTCCTGTCTTGTCAGCCCTGCATTTATTTATTTAATTTTCATAAGCTGTTTCATACTAAACCAAGGCTCCAACGACCAGCTCTACATAGATTTCTCAAAGATGACCTGTGTGTGTGAGTGTGTGTACTATACATACAACATAAAAGTTTGATAAATAAACCTCAATCTTTAAATTTTCAGTGGTTGCCTGTTCAGCTTGATAGCATCACATCTTTCTTCTTTCTTTCCACACTAGCTTTCATTGTACTCTCGTGTCCACTCCCTCTAGTTAAAGGGCCATTACTTGCTGCTCCTTTCACCTGGAATGTTCATTCTTTCTCTATTCATATTTTAAAGTCCTATTCAGAATTCTGGTGTTATTTTAAGCACTGCTTCATCAAGGAAATTAATTTTACCTCTACTCAGTTATTGGATCTTAAACCCGCAATTATAGGTTCCCGTTGTAACATTTTATCACTTTATTTATTGCATATGCAGTCCTACAGTTTCCTATGTGGTTATTTGATTTTTTTTTAGTGTCTTCTATTACACTCATCTTTCCACAGACTCTAAAGTGAATCTAAAGTGTTCATAGGATCAATATGCTAAGCCTTACCTACTATTAGGTGCTTATTAAATATTTGTTAAATAAATAAATAGTATCTTAAGGAACTTTTTTGGCATCTGTGATCTCTAAAGGTTTTGTTCAATCTCGTTTAAAACTACCAAGGCAAAGGAAGACTAATTTCAACAGCCCAGTTAATTTCCTAACTTGGAAAGGAAAGCAGGATGGTTGGATGCTGGGATGTTCACTGGAAGAAAAAGATTATCTGCATTGTGAGGCTCTTGATATAAATTGTTTTGTTAGTTCTACTAATTTTTTTGGTCTAAAGATAATCTTAGGTATATTTTCTCTTTTGGGATGTCTCTATCCCTATCACTCTTTGCCTATGTCACCATTACCCCTAAGTGATCTGTCCAAACACAAAGTATATCTCAATAGCCGGAGGGAATCTAATTTGTACAGTGTGGAAAGGATCTACCACTATGCTACTCCATTTAAAGTATATACAACTTTTCTAAATCTGTAGGCAATGTATTCCCCGAGGTTTATGATGTAGGAAACTGGTGAGATATTTCTAGATTGTAAAGAAAAGTTATTTTGGAGGGGTGCAATTTCAGGATATTTCCTGCTATAATACAAGCTGTCTCTCTCCTTTGTCTACAAGAGGAGAGAGGTTGGTGCCTTTGCTTGCTTATGAAGAGAAAAGCTTGATGAGGCAATGGCAAGGAGTTTAAGAATGTGTTCTCTCCATTCAGACTTCCTGGTTTCAAAGTCCCATTTCTAATGTGAATAGCCTGTAGAAGTGGCCATATTGTTTAACCTTCTTAGACCTTATTTGGCTTTAATGTAAATTGAAGACTTAAAGTGATAACCATCTAAAGGTACTGTGATTATCAAATAGGAAATTTAATGTAAAGACCTTGTCTTAGTTACCCAGTGCTGCTACAACAGAAATGCCATGGGTGAATGGCTTTAACAGGCACAATTTTCTTTTCTCATGGTTTGGGAGGCTGGAAGTCTGAATTCAGAGTGCTAGCTCTAGAGAAACGCTTTCTGTCTTTGTTGGCTTTGGAGAAAGATCCTTTTCTCTTTTCCCCATCTGTATTCTTGCCATTCCTTGGAGATTTACATGTCCCTGGGTTCAGGAGTTTCTCAGCACAGGTACCCCAGTTCCAAAGGATGTGCTCTACTTCTGGCTTCTCTTTCTTGGTGGTAATCAGGTCCCTGGATCTCTGCTCCATTGTTTAATCCGTTTTGTATCTAAAAAAAGACTGATTCAAGATACAACCTAATCCTATAGGTTGTATTCTGTCTCATTAACATAATTGCTACTAATCCTGTCTCATTAACATCGTAGACGTTAGGATTTACAACACATAGGATAATTATATCTGATCACAAAAGGAAAATAATTAAATAATATCAAGAATTGTAGCCTAGCCAAATTGGGGGACACAATTCTATCTATAACATACCCTGACACTGGTTTTTTTGTGTATATATATTTATATTAAATCAATATAAGTTGTTATGATTACTACTATTATAAATATACTTTTATATTAAACAAAAAGTATTTTTCTTATATTCGATAATAATTCTGAAATTTATTAGGGGTGAAATTAGTTTTAAAGAAGTCCAAAAGCAATTTAAAATTATAATATTTCTTTTAAAAGGCTTACTATTACCATGGTTGTCTATTTCATTCTATTCTATTTTATGTCATGCTACTCTATTCTACTCTAGTCTATTTTTTTTCTCTTCCACAAAGACTTATCATACTGGAAACATTTTATTTCCTTTCTGGCTTGCAAAGGACTTTCCTACACTTAAGATTCTCCTTCACAGCATAAATAAATTTAAAACATAAAGAATATTTCATAAATATTATTCAGCCTTTATATCTCTAAGGAATGAAGTGGCCATTTTACAAACAACCCATTAGAAGTCAAATCCTGTTTAAGCAGATACAGAGAAAAGGAACAAATTTCTGAATTATCAAAGCACTTCAAATATTCTTAACATTAGTATGCCCTTTATACTCTCTGTAAAATAATATATACATGTACACATTTAATGGTTAACAAAAAATTGCATGTTTGTCTTGATATACTGTATTCCATCACACCTTTTATTTCTAATAAAGTCTTCAGTGTAACTATCAAGTCAGTTCACATGCAACTATCATAACAATATTCTTGACAATCACTTTATTTTCCATATATTAGTTTCCTAGGCATGATGGAAATATTGCATATTCCTAAAATTGTTAAACTGCTTTTAATTCAAACCAGAGACCAGACATGCTGAGGTCAAATTTTAAAGAAACATTTATAATTGTGTGTGTGTGTATGTGTTCATGTGTGTACACACACATAGTTCTCACATATCATCTTTTCAAAGCAATGTAGAACCCTTGCCAACATTTGGCAGCTAGCTGATTTCTTTCTAGAGATTTTTACTTTAAATATATGTCTAATTTTTAATTATAGTTTTACCTCTCAATGAACCTCACAATGGCAACATTTTAGCATCTATCCACCACAGCAGAGGCAAACTAATGAGGCCTGCTGTACTTGCATACTGATATCTTTTCTACACAACACTTCTTTGATCTACAGAGAGGTCAAAGATCAAGCTTTATTTATTTCTTTTTTCATTTATTTCTGAAAAATCATAAGGCTGATTATTAGAGAATGTATATTTTACACCTCATAATTATACTCATTAATGTTCTTTCCTACTTTTGACTAATACAATTGAAAAAGTCACTGTCAGTGCCTGAAATGTGTTTTAACAGTTTGAAATTATAACTGCAGTGTTGGGTCAATGTCAATCACTTTTCACAGCAGTAATTAAGTGGGCTTTGTTTCTGCAACAGAAAATTCTTTGCTAGACACACACACACACACACACACACATTGTTGATCAGAGCTGTTGAATTCAATTCCAACTCATAGTGATCCCATAGGACTGAGTAGAACTGCCCCATAGGGTTTTCTAGGCAGAATTCTTCATGGGAACAGATTATCAGGTCTTTTTTTTTTTCCCATGGAATAACTGGTATGTTCAAATTGCTGATCTTTCTGCCAGCAGCTGAGAGCTTAGCTGTTGCACTGCTAGGACTCCTATATTCATACATACATATATATGCACATACATAGATATATATGAATTAGAGAATATAATTGCATTTTTAAATATATGCATATATAATTTTATAATGGTTGGCTTAACATGCATTATAAGTGCCTTGGATCTTGTCTGAGACCTATGCAAGTTTTCACATTTTAATGACCAAATTATTAGCACTCAATTTTAAGTTAAAATTTAGCTCTGTAATTAGTGAATATTCTCAGAAGCAAAATTATCATTTACTAAAATGAGTTTCATGAGGAGAGGCCTTATCTACTATGTTATCACTATTGTTAACAATGTGTGGAACAGAGTAGCTGTTCTTTAAATAACTGTTGAGTGAATTAACATTCACTTTATCACAATAACTTGTCCTTTTCAAATATTAGTCAAAAGGTTAACTTCTAAGAATAGTACAATAAAAAGATAATTAGAAGAGTTCAAAGCTAGTTTGAAGTTTTTTTTTTTTTAAATGAATCTAATGAGCATCCTTTAAATGAAAAATAAAAATTACAGATATTTCTAAATAATATTCTATCAATAAAGGATTTGAATGCACAGAGAATTGAAAACATGATCATTTATGTGTTGACCCTTTCACTACTCATTTTATATCTCATGTCAAGGTTATATTTTTGCCTTCTTTATCGTATCTGATAACGGGCACATAGAAAATATTTATGTTGATTTATTCACTTAGCAGTTATATCTTGCTCTCTCATGCGTAATTGTTTCTTTGATCTTCCTGACTGTTTATTGCTTTTTCTTCGTTCTTTACAGCTGGGCCTTATTAAATAATTGTATACAATTTTTCAGTTTACTTTACTTTTGGAAATCCAACTAAATGTGACTTTATAGAAAGTACAGTTTCTAAAATCATTAGGTCTTTATCAGTTACCATATAAGTAATAGAGTTCACTAAACTTCTACTAATTGACCTCTTTGGTGGATGTCATGATTATCTCTCCAACATTGCTTCCAATGTGGCATCAGAGTAACTGACAATTCTGTGTTATAGACAAGCCTGTGTGATTGCAATTGTCATTGGGTGATTTATTGCATGTTTTGTTCTCTGTTACAATGGATTTTTTTAAGGGTAAAGGGCATGATTGATGGGCAGTGTGAACTTATGGATCATAATTGACATTCAATCAGTAATTACTGCAGGAAACAATACAAAAGGAAGTAAGTGAGAAAGGAGTAAATACATTTCTTTAGATAAGATCCACTTTAAGAAAATGTACAGAATAATTTGGCTTATGTATATATTTATTTATTCATGTATGTTTTAAAACACATTTTCAAAAAGTTGTGAAATGGGTTCAATCTGTAAATATTGTATATAACTGACATATTTCTATGTACCATACTTTTAAGAAACACTCAGAATTATTATTTATCTTCCACACATACACACACACAAATATTGCTGTTTCTCTCCTGAGTGATTATTATCAGTTACCAGTTGCAGTCAAGTCAGTTCCACTCATGTCAACCTCATGTGAGTCAGAGTGGAACTCTGCTCCAAATGGTTTTCAGTGGCTGTTTTTTCAAAAGTAGTTCACCAGGCCTTTCTTCCAAGGTACTTCCAGGTGGACAGGAAACTCCAAACTTTAGGTTGGCAGCTGAGCACATGAACCACTTGAAACATCCAGGAACAAACCAAAAACCAAACTCTCTGCCATCAAGCCAACTGTGACTCATAGCAACTCCCATTGGGTCTCCAAGGCTGGAAATTATCACAGAAGCACACTGCCTCATCTTTCTTCTGTGGAGCAGCTAGTGAGTTCAAACCACCGAACTTTTGGTTAGCAGCTGAATGCTTTAACCACTGCACCACGCGAGCTACTTATCCTGGGACAAGTAACTACAAATCATGTGGTAATGGCTTATTAACAGTTAGAATGTATTGCTGTTCTATGCTAAGGCGAATAAGAAAATAATAATGTTAAGTAGAAAGAAAATACACTAAATGTGGCTTATCATTTTAACACAGTGATTTCTCAGACTCTGAAATACTTGGTCTTACTGAAAACTAGAAAGTAACTATTTTTAGTATTTAAAAAAGCCTCATAGAATTTTTTCTAAATGATAAATCAACACATTAACATCTTTTTTATTATTATTTTTATTGAAACTGTATCAACAATGCTTTTTTATGCCAGTTAATGTGTGTGTGTCTAAGAAAATATGATAAAGTAAGAGATGCTATCTGATAGAAACAGATAGATAGATAGAATGATAAAGGAAAAAATACAGTAGTTCAAAATACAGTAATCATAAATAAATCCAGTTTGACAGATAAAATGTTGTTTTCAATCATCAGTTCAGTGGGTGAAACAACATCAGTAAAGGTTGTTTTGCTTACTGAGAATGTTAGGAATAACTACATTTTTTTTTTTTTATGTCCAGTAATCAGATTGCTAAAATTATGGGTGCAGAGGGAATTTTGTATTTAACTGATCCCAAAAAATGTGCCAAGTCAAATCCAACTCACAGCGACCCCTCCGTGGGTTTCCGAGGCAGTGTCACTACCGAAGCAGATTACCCAATCTTCCTTCTAGGAGTGGCTGGTAGGTTTTAACTACCAGCCTTCTGGTTAGTAGTCAAATAGTAATTTTTAAATAATAAATAACAAAAAAGCGTGCAATTTGGCATCAGATGTAATGCAATGACGAAAACCAGGAACGGCGGGGGAGTATATTGTCATCTCATACATCTTATGAAATTGAGTTTTTGTCATGATTAGTTCCTATTCTGAAATAGTTGTATGGGACTTAGATTAACTTTACACAAAGAATTTGATCTTCAACCTTGTTTCCTGAGAGAACCTCTGAAACCTTGGAATTTCCCCAGGGACTGAATTGTCTTTGATGAACGTTCTACACCACATATCACTTAAAAGGTTATGCTGACTCAGGTGGGGGCTGACCAGACCAGAAAGATATCCACATGATATAAGCTGACCTCAAGAAGGAAAGGGCATGATTCAATCAATCTTGACTTAAGTAATGAGGCTCCATTAAAGGCTTTTGACTTGGAAGCTCCATGGGATTCCTGACTTGTGACAGGCATTTATGCACAGAGGAGAATAGTTTATCCCTTTGGGACATAGAAGCTTTTAATTGGGAACCCTCCTGACCTCATCCTATGTATCTCTTCATTTGTATCCTTTTTGCCGTAATAAAATTTTAATCATAACTATAGGGATTTCTTGAATTCTGTGAATCATTCTAGTAAATTATCAAACCTGAGGGAGTAGTAGACGCCAGCAGGTCAGATGTGTGGAGTCCTGGGGATTCCGGAGACTAAAACTGGAATCCTGAAGGGATAAAGGGAAAACTCCAATTTGTAGACAGCAGGTCAGAAGTGAGGGATGGATATCAAGTTTGACGTTGGCATCTGAAGCCTTGGGCAGACTTGCTATCCAGAGAACTATGGCCTTTAGTTTGTGAAATCTGTCGAGTCAGAGGAAGAAATCCTGCATGTGCAGCTTGTGTCAAAAAAATAAATACAACTGAGGGAAAAGAATTGATAAATTGAATTGGGTCTATCAACATATATTTGCTATCAGAGAAGTAAGATAGGTCACACTGATTTAGGCACGTTATTTCTGGGCATTATCGATATTACCAGGAAGAAAACTCACTTAAGTATCTACTTCCTGTTTCTTCCTGACTAGGTATTTGTAAAGGGAAACTCAGATGACCTCATGTAGTTCAAAGAAAGTGTTCATTTCAAATGAAGGAGAACTTAGAGAATCCTGGCTGGTCTCCCAGAATGCTTCAGTACTTGTTCAGTTTAACACAGGGTAGAACTGGCCCTAAGTTAAAGCTGAAAAACCTGCTTTGCCAGCAATTGGCCCTGAAGTGTGAATCTGTCTGTGAGGAAAGAACTCTTAGCTCAGCTTACAGAAAGTGTTGCTTTCTTTTCCAGTGAGCAGTGTGGCTGACATCAGGACTGGAGAAGTGTGCTAGGACTAGGAACTGCCCCCCCCCCCCTTTTTTTCCCCTACAAAATTCTGCAGGGAAGTCAAATTACTCCTAATACATAAGCCCATTTACATGTAAAGCATTGTTCTAAGTGTTTTACTGCATTATCTGATTTAGCCCTTCCAGTAATTCTATGAGGAAGATATTCTTGGTAACCTCATTTCACAGAAAAAGAAATTAAAAGTCAGATTAAGTGATTTTTGGTAAAATAGGTGGAAAATTGGAGTAGCCAGAATTTGAATTCAAGTAACAACTTTTAGCAATCTGTACTTGTACTCAATATGCTGTCTTTCTTCAAAGGAAGTATAATATAACAGTTTTATTTTCAACTGCTTAATTTATCTTGATATTAATTTCTCCATATAGAGGCCTATTTGGAGCCAGAAATGTATAATCTTGATCAGAATCTCTTTACCAGTAGACAATGAGCTATAGATACTACCAACATTTGTGATTTTGACTGTGTATTTTCTAAATTTTCATCACAGTTACATTCTTCTAGATATTCAAACACTACAATCAATTTATATTCCAATTCCAGTTTTAAAAGTCCATTAAGAAGCAATTACTGGTGGCCTAGCATTTTTTTTTTTTTCTTGATTCATTTCACACTGATTTTTAGCTGAATTCTCATTGTTCTAGTCATTGAATTATTTGGAGAAAGGACGCTGGTGACACTCTCCTGATAACAAGAAGCCAAGATTTCCTTAACTGCTTGTATTATGCAGAAAAGATGGGTAAGTTGATTTTTTTTTTTTTCCCCCACATTAGGGAAATAGGAAGATGCATCAGAGAGCATTTCTTTTCTGTCAGTTTTGCCCCTTTCCATACTCTGTAGCGGGTGTTGAAACAAAATGATAAACAACCAGAGTTTCAGTCCTATTCATTATCATAACCTCTAAGGGAAATTCTGCTTGAGGTCTTTAATTTTGCAATTAACAAAGAAAATTTGACCTTGTCTGAAATGGTATCTAATTGCTCAAAATTCTAATTTAAATCGGGATCTCTAAGGATTTATACAGCAGACTGCTGTACCCCCTCCAATATAATGCATACACATATATTCTTTTACTGCTGCTGCAGAGGTTTTTTGTATGCTGAGATTGATTCAAGATGATATCATGGATCTACATTGACTCACCCTTTCACACATGGTACCTCATTACTCTTTCTTTTTTCAAATAAACAAGAAGTGTAATTCTTAAATTAAGTGTTGAGGAGTTAAAATACAGAAAAGTGAATGTGTTAAATAATATACAATATGAAAGCTTCAAAATATGAGTATCTTCTAATCCTTGTAACATAAGAAGGTTTAGTAGGCAAGATATGGTATTCAATGTTTAAGCATAAAAGTTGAGTTTCAGGTAAATTAGGACACTGATTCAGAACCATGAATCCTAACAACAACAATAACAACAACAAATAGGGAATCAGACATTTAAATCTGTATCTTCCTAATTTCTATTTCCCTCCATTACTTTAAGATCACACATCTGTACAATAGTATTGCCAGCAGTAGATGAATACACAGTTGCCTAATTTAAGATCTGAAATTATCAACATACATATTTACTCTTTCTGTACAAATACATTTATATATAACCTATTCATGCAGTGTTCAAACAAATATAACTTATTTTGTGATTACATAAAAAATTACTTTATGGTGTAGTGCCTAAGACATTTGACTGCTAACCAGAAGGCTGGCAGTTCAAATGCACCAGACATTCCTTGGAAGGAAGACTTGGCAATCTACTCCTGTAGAGATAACACCTCAGAAACCCAAGGAGGGTTAGGAGTCGATGGCAGTGAGTTTTTGTTTTCTGTGTGCTAATATTATATAATATACCTTTGCTTGATATTGTGAAATTCCAAGGCTATAAAATACAAACCTATAATGACATAAATTTGTAACATGAGAGTAAAATTACATGTAGAGTTAGCATGAATTTGTGAAAGGTAAAAAGTAACACTACTATTCCTATGGACTACATAGTCAGAAAGTTACCTACAACCAGCAAGGTAAAATCTACTGTTGGAAATGGAATCTGCTGAAACAGTTGATAACTAGACTCTGGGCATTTATTGACTATGATGGGAAGGCATAGTAGGACAGGTTTAAAATTTTGAGCTTGCTTTGCAGAGTCTTAATGCGGTAGCACATTCACTTGCATTACATTGATATGAGAAAAATGTCAATAATTTGTTCTGTTCATAAAAAATAAAAATACTTGTCTCTGTCTATGTTTACATCAAAATATCTAGGTTAAAAATGCAGCTGATGGATTAAAAAAAAGAAAAGAAGAATGAGTGGGGTGGTCCAAATTAGAGGCATACATCTTCTATCAGTTGCGGGCCATGCAGAAAAGTTACTTCTCCAAACTGGATCTTAGTTTTGCAATTAATGAATAGAAGCAGTAGTGTGAAAATATCAAAGCAATTTCTCTTCTTTGAGTTGCTTTTTTGTTGTTGTTTTTATCTATTATTATATAATCCAACAAATCTTGTTGACCAATCCCAGCCAAAGTTTATAGCACCTAGATCCTCAAAAGTCCTTTGCTATGTGTGTTTCTCACAATAATAGTTTAAAAAAAATAGTGATATTCCCAAAAATGAGATATTATACTAAATATTTGGCCTAGATTTCTTCTACCCAATCACTTGCCACAAGTCAATTCTGATTCATGGTGATCCCATGAGAGTAGAAGTAGAATTGTTTTCCATAGTGCTTTCAATGGCTCCTTCCCCCCCCCAAAAGTGGATCCCCAGACCTTTCTTTTGAGGAATCTCTGAGTGGACTTGACCCCTGACATTTTGGCTAGCAGATGAGCACATTAACCATTTGCACCAACCATGGTCTCCAGGTTTCTCACTTAACCACTTAGGTTCAATTACTATCTTGATTTTATGTAGGGGTAAAGTATGCTTTAGAAATCATTAGCAACTTTCTTAAATTTATTTTGTAATTGGTTAGTGGATCTTCAGGGCTTTCAGCACTAATACTCTGCCTTCCAACTTATGTGATGAATACCCATCAATACTCTTGTTCACTAGGACTTTGATCTTATCCCAAGAAAGGCAAAACTGAAAATGGAAAGATAATTTTTTTGAAGCCAGACACTCTTGGGTTTGAATTATATGTCAGTTATTTTAGTTGTTTAATTTCCATATTTATGTAATAAAAGGAGCTCTGATGGCATAGTGCCTAAGGGATTTGACTGCTAACCAGAAGGCTGGAAGTTCAAACCCACCAGCCACTCCTCGGAAGGAAGATAGGGCAATCTACTTCTATAGACTTACAGCCTCGGAAACCCAAGGAGGCATTGCTATGAGTTGCAATCACTCCATGGCAGTGAGCGTGTAATATAAACTTGTATTCTACCTTGTAGTTTTTTTTTGTTTGTTTGTTTTAGGAGGATAGGAGGTGGACAGTGAGGAGAGTTAATGATATATAAAACTTTAGGGATCATCAAAACCCCATTGACGTAAAGTCAATTCTGACTTACAGTGACACTATAGGACAGGTTAGAAGTGCCCCATATGATTTCTAAGGCTTCAAATATTTCCAGAAGCAGACTGCCACATCCTTCTTCCATCTAGTGGCCGGTGGGTTCATGCCATCAATCTTTTGGTTATCAGAGAAGGGATTAACCAATGTACCATCAGGACTTCTTTTAGGAACCACAACTGCAACAAAATAAATCCTCTATAAATTGGCAGTAAAAAGGAGAGTGAATCTCACTATAACCTATCTTAATAAAAAGTCCCTATCTGTGCCTTAACAATTTCTTGGAACACAGTTGCTTTTTCCAAGAATGAAGAATGAATAAACAATGAAATTGAAATGTTCAAATTACAAAGGTATTATTTTGCTTGGACCAAGATAATCTGTTACATTAGAGATATTATTTTAAAATAGTAGCATTCATTTTGTCATTTAGCCATTTAATTGAGAAGTTAGGCCTGATCCTTCATATTGCATATATCAATAGAACAATAGCTGTTATCACTGATTCAGCGGTTGTCTATGTAACAGTGGAATAAAACAAACAACCTTTAACTGTTGCAACCCTTTCATCATCTGCCAAAACTGAGAATCAGAAGTATTGACTTTCTTCATAAACTTACACATTTGTTTTAATAAGAATTGTATATATACATAAGACACACACACACAAACACACACACACATATGTTTAGTAAGAATGTAGTAATTCTTAATTTGGGTATTATGTCAGAGATGTGATCCACAAGAGCTGTAATATATACTATGCCATTGTCTTTACAGTCATTTATAAGAAACATTTATATACTTCTGTTATAAGTGAAAGTTATGAACTGTTATATGTTCTAATCAACACACACAAACACACACACATATATTGAGATATAAGTATTGGTGATAATAAATTAGATTTTGCTTCAGAAAAATGATTCTTCATGCCAATATTTTTACTCTGTATTTTTGTGTTTATGTGCATGGAATTTAGGAGTTGTTTTCAGTATATCTACTCAACATAAGAGGTTTTTCTTTATGTGATTAAATACACAGTATTATATTTGTTATCTTAACTATCTGCATTGAATGCAAACTACACTCTGAAGCTGTTCAAAGTATTTTGGGAAAAGTCATACAGAGAATCAACATTAAACAAGTATTTGCTTTCAATTAGGAATGTGTGACTTTCTCAGAGCAGATCATTTGAAAATATAATTTGCACATTAATTGTAAATTGCAAAGTCATCTATCAGTTACACTGTTTCTCTGGTCCTTACGTTATTATCTTAATTTTAACATTTCACCTCTAGATGGTGAGCTTAGTACCTACAGTGCAGATAAGCCTGTTGAAAACACCTGTATGAAAAATTCTCGAAAGAGAGCTAGGAAAGCTTAAAAATAAGTAGTGCACCAAAACCAAATAAATTAACTTAGAAATAGTCTTAGAAATTATGCTTTAGGACTGAAAAACATGCATTGCAAGTGATTAAAGCCTTGACGAAATTGTTTAGGGCTCTCTTTATTAGAATTAAGAAAACAACTACTGTGGAAAAGTGTTTTAAATGTAGGATAGCAAATTCAAAATGGGTATTTCCAAAACTTATGTGTATACATATGTATATATATATATATATATATATATATAGAGAGAGAGAGAGAGAGAGAGAGAGAGATCTACATATTATAGTGTTAAATACTTTGTACAAGACAAAATGATTATATTAAAGCAAATTATTTAACCCTACATAAATCCTATTCAAGTTCTGTACGATATCTTAGGACTACTTAGGACTAAAGCCATATCTAAATAAATAGGTGAAACATAACTAATCAGTTTTTTGAAGGTTTTCTTTTTTTTTTTTTTCAAACTGTATCAAGAGTTGGCAAGCTATAACCTGCAGTTTAAATCCAATCTGCTGCCAGTTTTAGTGTGACTCATGAGCTAAGAATGGATTTTACTTTTAAAATTTGTTTTTAAATTAAAAAATATAATATTCTGAGACACAATGAAAAGTATAGGAAATTCAGAGTTTGCTGTCTATAGATAAAGTTTTATTGGAACACAGCCACGCTCACAGATTTATGTAGTGTCTATGACTCTTTTTACCCAACCATGGCAATGCTGGGTATTATGTCAGAGATGTGATCCACAAGGGCAGTAATATATACTATGCCATTGTCTTTACAGAAAACATTTGTACACTTCTGTACAAGTCATTTTCAGGAAACATTTGTACACTTCTGTTATAAGTGAAAGTCATGAACTGTTGCATGTTCTAATCAACTAGTAACATTTTTAATAACTATGAAGACAGCCAAAATAGACATATAGACTGATCTCTAACCCAGTTTTGTCATGGCCACTGCATTTACCCTAATTTGAAAGTCACTAGTGAATATATAGGAGCTCTGGTAGCATAGTGCCTAAGGTACTTGACTGCTAACCAGAAGGCTATTGGTTCAAACCCAGCAAACACTCCTCGGAAGAAAGGTTGGGTAATCTACTTCCGTAGTGATACTGCTTTGGAAACCCAAGGAGGGGTCGCTATGGTCGGGTCTGACTCAATGGCACATAACAACAACAGCAAGTGAATATATAGGAGCTCTGATAGCGTAGTGGCTAAGGCACTTGACTGCTAACAACAAGGCTGGGGTTCAAACCCACTAGCCACTCCTCAGAAGGAAGGTTGGGGAATCTACTTCCATAGTGATACCACCTTTGAAATCCAAGGAGGGGTAGCTATGAGTCGGGGCCAACTCCACAGCACATAACAACAACAACAGTGAATATATAGTAATTTTTACATTTTGTGACTCAGGAAATCGCTCACTAAAAGAAATTCTAAATCTGGTATGCACCAAGGGAGAAAAAAATTCAAAGATTAAAAATTCAGGCAAAGTCATAATTTGTTTGGCATCATAGAGCAGGACAACTCTAAAGGAAATAGAATTTTAATGAATTTAAATGATTACTTGAATCTGCCATCTTCTCTGGGTTTTATTCTATCATTCTTTCCGATGTGGCACACTTGTATATTAATGAGAATTCAGATCCTCATAAGTATATTTCTTCCATCTATTGTTCCAAAACAGTATTTATTAAAAAAAAAAAAGGGATTTTTTTTTTTTTTTTTTCGTGCAGCTACACCTCAGAACATCATTATTTTTCTCTTTTGCAGTCCCTGGAGGTTTTTATTCTTATCAGTACTCTGAGTTACAAGTGACTCAAATCAAAAGGACTTTAAAGGAAAAACAAAAAGAGTTTTGTTGGGAGAACACTCAAACTTTTCATGTAATAGAAATAGAAGTAAGAGTGGGATGATCAATATTATTCTCCCTATGCCATTGTCTTTACTGGCATTTTTGTGCTTTCCTTTCATGCTCAAGAACACAATTTAAAAGTGGTTAGTAACATTTAAATGAAGTAAGAAACAAGCAGTCTTATAGAAAAATATTCCATCCCAATCTTGCCTTTACAAAATAAGATCTGTGTATAGCACAGGGAATGGTGAAATATGTGTAAGAATGACTGAGACATTAGATTTACTGTTGTTTCGGTTCTCCAATTTATTAAGAAAGTTTATTAAGCTGACAATGGGGTTGAGGTTGTTTAAATTACAGAAGCCCTGTTGTGAGAGTTACCACTTAAAAAAAAAAAAAAAACTACACCAACACAAACTGAAAATCACCACATCAGCCCTAAACTGTTGAGGTTCCTTTGATTTGTACATTTCTATAACACATAACAATATCTTTGAGACAGCTTTTAGAAAAAGCTACTCCTAGTGTCATTTAATTTGTAGTAGAATTTTTCTACTAACAAGAAGTTTTATATCACAGCAATGAATATGTTTCCAAATGTTTGAGAATTAGCATCTATAGACATTACTGACATAACCCATTTCTGGATAAAATAAATAACCAAGCCACAAAGCTTCTGTTTAAGATATTTCCTTTGGCTAGATTCCACATGATCAATATGATTGACTAGGTAGTAATTAATTGGCATTTAACATAGTTCCTAACACAAGCAACCATGATCTAATTTGATTTGTGACTATGGAAATAACCAGTGCTCTGAACCACATGTTATCAAGTAACAATATGGGAATTACCTCTCTTACAAGCATTCTATTAATCTATACTCATAAAGAATGTAACCTAGAATATATCAATCCCTAATTATCTTTAGGGCGTTTGACTGCTAACCAGAAGGTTGGAGGTTCAAACTAAAGAGCC
>NW_006922067.1:2141277-2142504 GCF_000298275.1 Orycteropus afer afer
GTGTTTCCACTGGCTAATTTTCTGAATTAGATCACAGGGCTTTTCTTCCAAGTCCCTCTTAGACTAGAAGCTCTACGAAACCTGTCTGGCATCACAGCAACACAGAAGTCTCAGCAGACAGATGGGTGGTGGCTGTGCATGATATGCATTGATCAGGAATCGAACTGAGGTCTCCAATCCGGAAGATATTAATTCTACCACTGAACCACCAATACCCAACAATATTAGAGCCTAGGAGACTACATTTCCCTGTTTTATTCCCTTTCTCAGACTAAAACCTCCATTGACATGATTTCCATTACAATTCTCCTTATGTTCTAGCTTATCTATGTCACATGTAACATGTGCAACCCAGGAATTAAAGTGCAAGTGGGCTAGTAATGACACATTCAAAATAACATAATTCTACTAATACTTGAATTTTGGCAGCTACCTTGCACTTCCTTGAAGAGCTCTGGTGGTGTAGTAGTTAAAGAATTTGGCTGCTACCGAAAAGTTAAGTAGTTTGAACCCATCTTTCTCCAATTCTGCTGAAGAAAAATGAGGCAATCAGCTTCCATAAACATTTACCATTTTTGGTATTCTCTGGGGCAGTTCTTTAGGTGGTTCCTAAAGGGCATTAGTGAGCTCTGGTGGCATAGTGCCTAAGGCACGTGACTGCTAACCGGAATATTGGTGGTTCAAACCACCAGCCACTCTTGGGAGGAAAGATTGGGCAATCTACTTCTGTAATGATACCACCTTGGAAACCCAAGGAGGGGTCGCTATGAGTCAGAATCAATTTGATGACAGTGGCTTTTTGGTTTTACACTTCCTTCACATACAAAGCATATTGCCAAGTAAATTCCCAAACTTTGTTTCACACTTGCTTCAATTAAACCCTTACTTCTCCATACCCATTTGTGCATTACGTTCACCATAAAATTAACTACATTAAGAAAGGAAAATGACCTTTCTTAGAGAATGATTCTATTTATTTCTGTTGAGAAACACTGAAAAAACCTTTGAAAACCATTGTGTACTTAACTATAATGACTTTAAATTATATTGTAACTACTCTGTTCACTTATTGTGCAAAAATGCTGTTAGGGAGAATAAACAGAGAATGAATTTTACTTAAAAAATTAAAAATAATCCTGATTAAAATAGATAGTGAAACCATGATCTCTTAGTTACCTATTGTTGTTATAATAGAAATATCTATATTGCTATATATATCTATATGTA
>NW_006922067.1:2143730-2146442 GCF_000298275.1 Orycteropus afer afer
TTGAACTGCCAGCCTTCTGGTTAGGAGCCAAATGCTTTAGTCAGATATATTTTGTATCTCTATCTATCTATCTGTCTATCTATCTATCTATCTATCTGTTGATACGTTTTGTTGTTGTTATGTGCCATCGAGTTGGACTCAACTCATAGATAGATAGATTTCTTTTTTTTTTCCTCATACTTCAGGAGGCCAGAAATCTGAATTCAGGATGTGGCTCTTGGGAGTGGGCTGTCTTTGTTTATTTCAGCTTCTACTAGCCAGAGACTCTTGGAGTTCCTGAGCTTATAGATGATCCTCGCAGGTCATCTGTCTTTCCCTGTCTGTGCCTCTGTCTGTGTCTCATCCTTTTATAATTTAGATGTGGTTTGAATTAGGACTTGCCTTACATTGATATGGACTTATTTATATAACAAAGAAATTGTCTTTCCAAACAGGATTATCATCATAGGAATGGGGGTTAGGACTCTAACCCATATTTTTGGGGTACATTATTCAATCCATAACACATGTCTAGCTACTTTTCCTAAAATTGTACAATACATTTGTATTGTACAATTGTACAATTGATTTGATGTGCTCTTTCAATAGATTATCATGAATTGTGACAAGATACAAGCAATGTTGTTGGCTGCTATTGAGCCAATTTCGACTCATAGTGACCTTACATGACAAGTGAAACTGCCCCACAGGGTTTTCTAGGCTGTAATCTTTAAGGGAGCAGATTGCTATATCTTTCTCCCATAGAGCATCTGGGTGGGTTTGAATTGCCAAATTGCCAGTGCCTAACCCATTGTGTCACCAGAGCTCCTTAGTACAAACTGTATAGACAATACACGAGAAAAACAATGTTCAGGATTAATTTGTCAGTTTACTAATCTGTAGACAGATTATTTAACCTCTAAATTTCTCCATTCAAATGTGGGAAAAGAAATGCTACCTCTCTTGCCATTTCCTAGATGAGTCATGGATTTGTATAAACTCAAAAACCTAACCTGTTGCTGTGGAGTTGATGCCAACTCATGGCAAATCCATGTGTTCCAGAGGAGAACTGTGCCCTAGGGTTTTCTTGGCTGTGATCTTTACAGAAGCATCATCAGGTCTTTCTTCTGTGGCATTGCTAGATGGGCTCAAACAACCAACTTTTAGGCACCTCCTGGGAACTTATATTAAAAAAAAAAAAAAAAAAAACTCACTGCCACCGAGTCAGATCTGACTCATAGCGACCCCTCCTTGGGTTTCTGAGGCAGTATCACTACAGAAGTAGATTGCCCCTCCTTCCGGGGAGTGCCTGATGGGTTTGAAACACCAGCTTTCTGGCCAGCAGTCAAGAGCCTTAGGCACTATGCTACCAGAGCTCCTTAGGGACCTATAGCTCCATAAAATTTCTCATACTGAATCCTTTGTCTGAAAAATCCTCATTCCCAACGATGCCTAAAATATCCCTACCCAAGTCCTCCCATAATAATTTTCCACATGTCCTACACATACACAAACAGAAATAATTGTATCAAGCTGTTTTAAAACACAAGTGAACTCAGCAAGAGAAGCAAGAAGGATATAATGTACCTGTTGGTACAATTGTGGGTATAAGGATCTCTGTACCTCATAGAGAAGCTTCAAAGGGGAGGGCAAAAGGACAGTGAGAGGCATCACCAGAAAAGCTACTTGGAGTTGATTTACTCATTAAAAATAAGTCACTACGATGGTTTTCAATAATTTCATTTCAAATACTGTCATTTGTAGTAAATAAATTACCTGAAAATATGCTGTTTTCCAAGAGATTTCTTAGATGTTTACACAGAAATAAACTCTTCCTGCAGTCTTCACAATTCAGCTCTTGGGAAAATTTATATAAAACACCAAACCATTGTTCTGAATACAAAAGTCTCTTAGTAGTTATCATTTGAATAAAATTTATGTTTGTCTTGTTATGTCTTGGTCATGTCTAACCCTCAGTCAACCAGGTGCCAGAATAAAATTTTAAGTAAGGTAAAAAAATGTTATCTGTCCTGCTTGTCTTTTAAATGTGTCTCCCACTTTAGGGGACAAGTCACTTACCCCAAGTAAAAACGCATGAACTGTGTAGTTATTAATTTTTCAGTTCATTATGTAGTTATTAACTGAGTAGATTAATAATAGTCATTAATTGAAGTAGATTTTATTTTTTTTCTTTTGACCTTCAAATTACTTTATGACTTTATGGGTAGAAGCCTTTATGTATATAGGCTGAAGGGAAGAAAAAAAAAAAACTGTATTCATTGTCAAAATATTGATTTCTAGAGCCAGATCAGCTGATCATAAGCTGAATTTCCTTGCAAAATTTTCCTGATAATTTCACTTTGAATGACAATGCTATTGTCTTTGTTTCCTTATCTGTAAAATAAGTTACTTGAAGGACATTACCTAAAGTGTAACTTGAACTGACCTGGGAGTGTATTTTATTCAATACTCCCCATATGGTACTTTTAATTTAGTTATTTTATTTATAATCAAATGTCAAAATGTAAAGAGAATAAGCACAAGTATTAAAATCATTCAGATATTATATGTGTGTGTGTATGTGTGTGTGTGTATATATATATATATATTTGTTGTTGTTAAGTGCCGTCGAGTAGTTTCCGACTCATAGCGACCCCATGCACAGCAGAACAAAACACTGCCCGATCCCGCACCAGCCCCACAATCCCTGCTATACTCGAGCCCATCATCGCA
>NW_006922067.1:2146830-2169208 GCF_000298275.1 Orycteropus afer afer
TATATATATATATATATATATATATGAATTAAAGATGAAGACTGAAAGCAAAAGCTTTATGTACTAGAAATGAAAAGTTGTTTTTCATTTATTCAAGGTAATGGAATGCTTTTAAATCTTATGCTTGTAAACTAAAAATTAATTTTGTGTCTCCAGTGGGTAGGAAAAGTTGTTTAATGCAAAAGTTAAGTTGAATTGTTTCTTTCATTTATATAGCACCTAAGAGTGTAATACACTCTTGCCTATGCATAATTCCACTACATCTTCAGAATTAAGCTGAAAGAAGTGGAAGTGAGCAAAGGACCTGGTGTTGACATTGGAGATTGTGCATTTGGTTAGCAGCCAACTGCCTTAATCATTATGGCACCAAAGCTTCTTTAGAGACCTATGTTGTTGTTGTTGTTGTTATGTGCCGTGGAGTCAGACCTGACTCATAGCGACCCTCCTTGGGTTTCCGAGGCCGTATCACTACAGAAGTAGATTGCCCCATCTTCCTTCCAAGGAGTGGTTGGTGGTTTTGAACCGCCAGCTTTCTGGTCAGCAGTCAAGTGCTTTAGGCACTACGCTACCAGAGCTCCCTTAGAATTCTCACATTTTAACTTAAAAGTCTTTATTCCCAACTCTGAATAATTTTGCAAAATTCTGGTTTAGGCTGGTGTTGGGGTGGTGCTGTGATGGACTGATTCTATGCTGATCTTTATCCTAAACATGAAAAACCACAGCTCCAAGAGTCAAAGGACTTGTCCAAGAGTATAAATTGAAAACAAAACAAAACAAAAAATTATAGAAGGATTTACTTTCACTAGAATTCAGCGTGAGACCCAATATTTTGTTGTTCCTTCCATTGAAAGATATTGGACTTCAGAGCACATGCAATACTGATTCCGTTCTTATTGTTCAAATCTTCTAATCATCAGAAAATGTTTTTTGAAAGAAGAAAAACATTGCATTTTTTATAAAGGACTAATGTGTAAGATCTTATTTAAAAAAAAAATTATTATTTAAGCATGAACTGTAAAAATATATTACCATTAATATTTTAAAAAGCTGTTTTATCTAAGATGATAGGAATATATCACACATAAGACGATGACTTAATGTAGTTCTTAAAGTGTACTATTAATGCATTTCAGAAAAGAGCCTAAATTCATTTGCTATAAACACTAGTTCCAAAAAATTGTTATTCTGCCTAAAGAGGGGGAAAAAAATGCATCACGGAGGAGCATGACCAAAAATTTGAAATACTGTCAGGGACCATCATTTTCACCCCAAATAGAATCTGTTTCTCCAGTTATTTTGATTGGCATTTTGAAATGTGCTTGTGAATAAAACAGAAAGAAAATGGCATACCTCACATTCAAATGCCCACACAGAGATAATAATGGAAGCAGTGTTTTATGGGTCATTGGGGAAGGCAATCCCATCTGAATGTTTGTTCCCAGTGGTGATAAGAGTAGAGTGAATATTCTTCTGCATCATATATCCCACGCTAGAGAAAAGACTGGTGTACAATGATTGATTTAATACAAAAAGGCTGAGCAACCAAGGGTGCAAGAATTAAGAAGCGGGGGAAGAGCAGGAGTCATTCCAGATTCTTTGGTATTGTGATAAATTCAAAGCTAGAGAGTCCTGGATGCAGCCTTGAGAATAAATCTGTAACTTTGTCCTATCTTACCCCTTAGGAATGAAATTTTAATGGAATTACAGAGAAAAGACACACAGAAATTTAAGAGTCATGTTTGTTGTTGTTCTTCTTCCATGATTAGAATAAGTGCTTCTTCATCAACTTTCCAAAATAGATGGTTATCTATTCTAGGATGAAAGATTAGTAGTGAAGAAAATTCCCCAATGTATCTTAGGAGTATATAACCTGGCTTGTGCTGGCAGACATTAGTCAGAAACAAAATACCCCTATTGAAGCAATATTTATTTGCAAGAAACCTTGACTCTGTGAGGTAGAGTGGTGAAAAGCATTACCTTGTTTCTCACTGTTATACTTTTATTCTTTCTGCCACCTCCTGAAACCTGATTTCAAGCCTGTTCACTATTGCTAGTTTCCATTAAGGCCAGAACTGTATTTACTTGTAAATATTTCTATTTCTCAGAGATCAACAGTAAAAACAAAATTTATTTGAATTATCATGTACTTAGTACAAAACTAATAAGCCAATATGTGTGTATATGAGTAGTATATAAAAGTCATTTATTTTTTATGAAGAAGTAAAGAATGAGTCTGTATAATCTAATGGGCCGAGGTTGGTAAATATTATCATCACTGGTAGGAAAGATATCATCATTATTTAGCACAGTAATTTTTCTAAGCATGGGAAAGAATTTCCTAGATAATACTTTATCAATAAACACACAAAGAAAAAAGGTTTTATGTAATTTTGGGGATAAATATTTTATTAGGATTTTAAAATTTAATGGTGTCTTAATACAATTTACAAGTTAAGTTTCTTGATTTTATATTACACTTCCCTTTAGACCCTTACACCCGTGGTTTCTATATGAATACTCAATGTATTAATTATCTGTCAATAATAATGATACACTTAATATAGATAATACACAAACATTTATAACTCTTTCTTTCTCACTCAGCAAAGGCAAGGGAAGTTCTCAGTGGCATGGATTAACTGAATGTCACAACAATGGCCTCAGACATATCAAGCATCATAAAGATGGTGCAGGACTGGACAACTTTTAATTCTGTAACATGTGGCATCATCAAGAGTCAGAGACAATTCTACAGGAACTAAGAGCAACAAACAACAAGAGCATGGAAGCCAAGGTTGTCTCTTGATTTGGGTTATCACACTGTAGTAAACTATTGTGTCATTTTGTTTTATTTTGTCTTTTTAATTCTTTTTTGATTAAGAAAATGAGGCTAATAAGTCTAGGAAAATCATTAGATGACAATAATATCAGGAACATCAGTGACCTGTCTAAACTGTCAAAACTATGGATTTGAAATGCCATATTTTACTTTTATTTCTATAATGTAGTATTAGATTAACTAATTGTCATTTATGGATAAAATAGTTTCCTTTTTATTACGTTTTGGATTGAGTTATCTAGGCAGAGATAAATCCCTTGCCTGGGTCATACCTAAGCACGTGCAACTTTTGGCATAACCAAAACCAGATCCACTGTCATTGAGTCAATTCTGACTCATAGCAAACTCCAGTGGGTTTTCCAAGTCTGTAAATCTTTATGGGAAGTAGATTGCTTCATCTTCCTCCCATGGAGTGACTGGTGGTTTTAACCACTTACCTTCTGGTTATAATCCAGATACCTTACCCACTACACTACCAGAGCTACTTACTTTTAGCATAACTATGTGGAAAAAGTAGAACATAATTGCTTCAAGTTTAAAACAAGAAAAAAAGTCATGCTTTAGTTGAGAAAACAAGATAAAGTAGTATCAAAAACAAAGACCTAGAGATAAAATTAAAAATGAAAGGTCATCCAAGTTGTTATTATATAGAGAGAGAGAGAGAGAGAGAGAGAGAGAAAGAGAGAGAGAGAGTTTACCTTGAATTTGCAAAGACAATGCAATAATTAAGGTACTGGGCAACACAGAAGTATCCCCCTCCACCTGGAAGAAAAAAAAAAACGAAACACCTCAAATGTGAAAATTTGCTGATTGTGCTTTCATCTGCAGTTTCTTCAGCTGTTCATTTACACCTGTCATATGATACACAAGGAGCAAATGTGTGACAGCTTTACCGTACACCTGCTCAAATGGAAATTACTGACCAAAAGGAATTCCCTATTTTGCATGCTTAAGTGGCTTTGTGTAAGATCTTGAAAAAATGCTAATTCTTGGTTTTCCTTAAGAGATTAAATGTGAAATGTTACGTTTACTTATATACTATTCAGTCAAACACAGATAAAACACAAACACAAAAAATAAAAACGAAGGATTGCTAAATTTTAAATTTTCACAGTTCATGGAATAATATATAATAATACCAATAAACAATGTGACACTCTAATAGAGATAAAAACTCTATAGAGACATTAATTTGTCACTGAGCCTAGAGGAATACCAAGGAATTCAATGTTTTTCCCTGAAATATATCTATCTTTAAAGGCAACTTCACTCTGTCAGAAAGTATGTCAACCTGCTAAAGACTCAGTGAGAACACTTTGTAAAATGTGTCTAGAACAGTAACAGAGAGTATACTTGGTTGGAAGAAAACTTCTAGCATGATTTAGAGAGTAGTTATAGAACATTAAGAAGAGGAGTATAAAATAATCAGCAGAAATTTGTGATTGACTCAATTTTCTTTCTTTTTTTAAATTACTGCTTGTATAAGTTTCCTTTGAGTTATGAGTTGGAATTGACTCTATAACAATGAGTATTTCTTTTTTCTTTTTTCTTTTTTTTGGTTTTGATGCTGAGCACCAGAGGATAAAATATTGCTTGGCTTCTACTACTGGTGGGTTTTTTTTCAAAAAGGTACATAATTCACTTTCTCCCTTCTCCTTTAAACCTATTTCAAGATCTCTTATGTAAAACAAAATATCTCATTCCACATGCTTTTCTTAAAATTGGTCTTGACACTGCTCCCATTGTGGAGGGAGTTAAGTTGTTGACTCTGGGCTGGTCTATGACCCATCTGTATCTATTATTATGTAATGAACATGGCATTGCATGGCTTCTGCATTGAGGTCATTAAAGGTGAGATAGTTTCTTTCTGGTTATTGGGGCACTTGCACTTGGGGCCTTATGCCAATGTACAAGAGTTGACTTCCCTGAGATTACCATTCTGAGCAATTCCACTAGCTTAGAGAGAGCTTAAACTACAAAAAGAAACTCTGAAGTACATGGAGTAGATGGAGACTAGTGTAGTTGTAACCTGTTCCAGCCTCCTTCATTCCCAGTCTGACCACTGCCTGATTGCAATCTCATAAGATACCTGAAACCAAGACACTGTATGGAAACTTTTCCAATTACTGACCAACAAAGTTTTGCTGTTTTCAGCCACTGCTTTCAAGTAACGTGTAAGACAATAGTAGATTTAATCTTTGCAAATAATCCCATAGATGAATGAGGAGTTATGATTCCTAGATATAATTAAAATGGGTCTTGCATTCTAAACTTCTAAACTTTAACTGTTTTATATGTTTTAATACATTTAGTTACTCTATTTGCCAATGGCAGTAATTGCTTCTCTAGTAGACTTTAAACTCTCCAAAAAGTAGATTTTATTTTATTTTCAAAAATGACTTAAAAGTATTTTTTCCATTGACTACAGCATTCTCCTTGTTGAGGATCTATAAAAGGTGGTATGCTACTCTTAGAGTATAATGCTTAATATATTAAAGTATTATATCAGCATATCAAAAGGAAAATAAACATTTATTGAGAGCCATAGATCAGATTCTATACTAAATTGTAATATGCAATGATATAATATGGGATTTTGCAGGATACTTTTACAGTCAGTACCAAGGAGATAGCTCTATTTCAAAGTCATGGCCCCGGGTAGTAGAAATGTGTAGGCTCTGGACTATAAACTGAAAAGATTGGTGGTTCAAACCCACCTTTAAAATAAGGTCTGGCAATCTACTTCTGAAAAGTCACAGACTTGAAAATCCTACATAAAGCAGTTCTACTCTGCACACATGGTATCTCCATGAGTCAGAATCAATTGCATGGTATCTAACAACAAAAATTGCAAACTTAGGAAAGCTTTAATATAGACAAGGAGCAAAGAGGCCCACTATATGAGAGATTTGTTGGGAAGGTTGCCACTGTTGGGAAACTTGTAAACCATACACAGAGAGAGCATGACTATTCTGAAAACCAGAGTCAAGGTAAAATAAGAGTAAAGGAAGTCAGAAAAAGAGTTGGCAGGTCTCTGAGGACAAATTTCATCTAATTCACAAATTATTCAAGATCTGGTCCCTGATGGTCTTGATTTGTAATGTTATTGAAGTTAGTAATATCTTACATTGCCCTATTTATATTCATTTGCATTAATATATTTGCTTTCATTTTTACTCTTTTAAGCTAAGCATATTTAGCTTGACATTTCATATTCAGCCAAGTCTGAGTAAGCTTCCAAATTGAACATAAAACTGGTAAGCTTCAGCCAGCTCTTTTGGGTTCACCAGGTTTGACAACTATTGTCATATTTTACAAAGAAACTTAGTGATGAACTCAAACAGAATCATAAAACCTCATGAATTTTCTAGAATTTACTATAAAAACTGGGCAGCTCAACTAAATTGAAACAGTGAACTTAGGTCTCAGCTAATTCAGAAACAATGAAACACTTCATTTAGAAACCTGACCAAGGTCTAGACAAAGTTGACTTATTTTCTAAAATTGAACTCCCAAATAGCTGAGTTTGCATGCCATTGGATTTGAAATGAAATCTTACTTTGATGTTCGCTGAGACTGAAAACATGAATTTTAAAAAGGCATATAAGAGAAAAGGATGTATTTCTTAAATCCCTAATTAATTATTAAGGGAAACATTAAGAACATTTTCCCAAGAACTTAAAACTCAGTGCATTTTTGGAGTAAAAATGGCCACACATTTTTTGTACCCTTTCAATCAAAAACTCAGCTCTATTTCTCTTCCTTTAAAGGGGTTCTCAGGAGCCCTGGTGGTACAAAGGTTTAAAACTTGGCTGGTAATCCAAAGGCTGGCAGTTGGGGCCCACTCAGTGGTTCTGCAGGGAACTGATGATCTTCTTTTGTAAATATTACAGCTAAGAGAATCATAGGGGCAATGTCACATGGACTCTCTGAGTCATAATTGACTGGATGACACTTAACAATAACAAAAACGGATGGGCTCAAGACCTACCAACTGACTACATTGGAGGTAATATTAGGACAGGTCCTGTGGGCCTAATCTTCACATGAAGATTAGGAAATGGAACATTCATTTCTGGTGTACTGAGCTATTTATGTAGCACATTGAACAAATAGAAAAAAAATAGAACAAATAGGAACGTTCTGAAACTATACATAGTGTGAGGAGGACCTACCTGAGTAAGTCTTCCAGGTATTCCTGCCAAAGTAATTGGCATGAGACTAAAGATTTTCTCACATGCTCAGAGCAGCCAAGGAACCAGCAAAATAGTTTAAGTGACCATAGAACCCTATTGCATGGAGAAATATTGTCTAGCAAAGATCTGGCTAAATTTCTGACCAGAAATTACTTTTCTAAGCTACTAAATTTGGGCATGATTTGTTATGCAACATAAATAGATTACATTATTAAATTGACCTTTTTATTTACATTTGTAAAAGCTACTTAAATATCTTAACTTCTAGTAATAAGTGTTTTCAAATAACATATCTCCAATATAATTAAATATGATTTATGAAGTTTGTACTGTAAATATGAGCACCTTTTAAGGAATAATGATACTGTTAGGAAATCAATCTTTCCAAAGGTAAATCACATAAGATATCTTATTATATAGCATCCAAAATATGAGCCCAGAATTTAAATAGAAACTTAACATCAAAAAATACATGTATAAAACAATAATATAAAACACAAAGAAACTTTGAGATATGTAAATCACAGTTGGAATTTGTTCTAGAAGCTATAAAAGCAGTCACCTTAATCTAATATGTGTTTTCTCACAGGACTAACAATCATAAAGTCAGCTGTTTTACAATTGATTCTGATTTTTGTAATATAAATGACCAATTTCTGCACTGTTGATCCAACCAGTCATGCAGTCATAACAAAACTGAAAACACCATGAAGAACAGACTATTTTTAGTGCTTTTATTGTTAAATCTTGGCAATCCTTAAGATAAAGTATATTGATGTTTATTCTTGTATAAAAGAATCATCTAGGTCATTGAGAATAATGTCCTAAAAACAATTCTAACATTCCAAAAGACAAATTAATTTTTAACATTTTAATTTATTTTTAAAGTAAAATTACTTGAGAAACCTTAAAAATAAGTGTTAATCCAAAGGAACATATCACAAAAGAGGTCAGAGGACATATAGCAAAGAAATTTAGCTAAAAGAATGAGTAAGTTGATAACATTTTATCATATTCATTTACAGGAATGCCAACAATTATATTTCCTCTTAGTAATTAAAACTATTTTTAAAGTAACTAATTCTATGGTTTCTACAAGTTTCTGCAAGTACAAATCACAAACCTCACAAATTCTTCCTTATCTTTTGTCTCTGTTGTTGCTATAAGGTGCTGTCGAGTCATCTCTGACACATAGCAACCCTATGCACAGCAGAACAAAACACCCCGAAGTCCTGTGCCAGCTCCACGATCCTTGCTATACTTGAGCGCAGCGTCACAGCCACTGTGTCAATCCATTTCAATGAGGGTCTTCCCCTCTTTACACGACCCTCCACCTTACCAAGTAAGACATCGGTTTCCAGGGAATGGTCCCTTCTGACAACATGACCAAAGTAGGTGAGACGAATTATGTCTATTCTCACTTGCGAGGAGCATTCCTGCTTCACCTCTTCCAGGAGAGATATGTTAGATTTTTTAGCAGTCCGTGGCACTTTCAGCATTCTTTGCCAGCATGACAACTCAAAAGCATCCATTCTTCTTTGGTCTTCCTTATTCATTGTCCTTCTCTCACATGCATATGAGGTGAATGAAAATGCCATGGCTTGTGTCAGGCACACCTTAGTCCTCACAGAGACATCTTTGCTCCTCAGTAATTGAAAGAAGTCCTTTGCAGCCAATTTGCCCAGTTCTATAGGTCTTCTGATGTCCCAAATACTGCTTCTGTTGGTGTTGATTGTAGAACCAAACAATGTGAAGTCATTAACAACTTCAATTTTTTCTCTATTTATCGTGATGCAATTGTGAGGATTTTTGTTTTCTTTATATTGAGACGTAATCCATAATGCAGACTGTATTCTTCAATTTTCATCAATAAGTGCTTCAAGTCATCCTCACTTTCAGCAAAGTTGTGTTGTCAGCACATTGCAAGTTGTTAATGATTCTTCCTCTAATCCTAATGCCAAGTTCTCCCATTATTTGCTCAGCATACAGATTGAATAAGTATGGGGAAAAGATACAACCCTGATGCACTTCTTTCTTGATTTTAAACCATGCAGTGTCCCCTTGTTCTGTTTGAATGACAGCCTCCTGGTCTATGTGAAGGTTCCTCGTGAGTACAATTAAGGGTTGTGGAATTCCTATTCTTCTCAATGTTACCCATAATTTGTTATGATTCACACAATCAAATGCTTTGTGTAGTCAATAAAACACAAGTAAACATCTTTCTGGTATTCTTTGCTTTGAACCAAGATCCATCTGACATCAGCAATGATATCCCTCATTCCACATCCTCCTCTGAATCCAGCTTGCATTTCTGCAAGTTCTTTCTCAATATACTGCTGTAACCATTTTTGAATTATATTCAGTAAGATTGTACTTCTATGCAATATTAATGGTACTGCTTGATAATTTCCACATTCTGTCTGTAGTACACATATTTTTTTGCTCTGCAGATTCTTCTCCTTCAATAGTGCTGTTTTTTTTTTTGTTTGTTTGTTTTTTTTCCAAAGAGCACTTAGGGCATCCGATTTATATGTGTCTGAGTCTTTTATTATAGTCCTCTTTCCAGAATCTCTGAGAGGAACTTGTGCAGATGACACTTAAACACCATCTCCCCAATTCATAAGGCACTATTTTGGCTTTGTGTGACAGCTCTGAACATTGGATCTGTCTTCATTATATTAAGCAGAAAAATGCTTTGTATTCACACCCATCTGTTCCTACTTTTAGACCTTAGAATCATATATAACATTTTATCCATCTTCATGAATATTTTTAGACATTATCATATACTTAACATCAGGTCCTGTTCTCAATAGAAATAATATTGCTATTATTGTTAGGTGCTGTTGACTTGGCAGCAACTAATAGCAACCCTATGTACAACACAATGAAACACTGTCTGGTCATGCCATCCCCACAGTCTTGGCTATACTTGAGCCCATTGTTGCAATCCTTATGTTAATCCATTTTGTTGAGAGACTTCCTCTTTGTCACTGACCCTCCAATTTACCTCACATGATATCTTTCTCCAGGGAACAGTCCCTTCTGACAACATGACCAAAGATAAAGACTAAGTGTGGCCATTCTTGTTTCCAAGGGACACTCTGACTGCATATCTTCCAGGATAGATTTGGTCATTCTTCTGGCAGTCCATGGTACTTTCAGTATTCTTCACCATCAACTCTTCTGTATTCCTTATTCATTGTCCAACTTTCACATGCATATGAAGTGATTGAAAATACCATGGCTTGGTTTAGGCACACCTTACTCTTCAAGTGACCTCATAAAGGCCCTTAAGTTAATCTCACATGAGTTTAGACCATTAACCATGTAGATATGACTATTTTGAATTCAGGTGTTTGTTAGTTAAAAAAAAAAAAAAAAAAACAGACCCTGGATTAAAAAATAATATATTAGTTGTGACCTGAATAGTACCAAGTATACAAGAACTATGCTAACCAGGAGGCTGACAGTTCAAACCCACCAGCCACTCCTCGGAAGGAAGGTTGGGCAATCCTACTTCCGTAGTGATAACTGCCTCAGAAACCCAAGGAGGGGTCGCTAGGGGTCAAGGCCGACTCGATGGCAAATAGCAACAACAACAACATACAAGAACTATACCATTTTATTTTAATACTGGATTGAGTTAATTTATGCAATAAATATTTATTGAGTACTTACTTTATCTTATATTGAAATGCTAAGAATATAGCATTTTAAAGTAAAAGGGAAAAAGCCAAGGTTCTTCTCTTTTTGATGCATATGTATTGCATGTGTGTGTGTCTGTGTGCATATTTATCTGTGTAAGTATGAGTGCAGATGTTTCTGAGGTTTGTTTTAGAGACAATGCAATAAATTAATACATGAGCAAATTACATACTATATTAGAAAATGAAAAATACTACCCAACCAATCCACTGCCATTGAGTCGGATCCGACTCATAATGTCCTGGTTACCTAGTGTCACTCAGACAAGAACATATCACAAATGAGATGGCCTTAACAAACAGGAGTTTATTCTTATAATCTGGAGCCTTTAATTCCAAGTTCAAAGTGCCAGACTCTAGGGGCTGGGTGAAAACCCATTGATCTTGGGCTTAAGCTCTGCCTCTTGCTCCTGGCCCACTGAAGCCAGGGACATCTCCTCATTCAGGGAGCTACTGGCTACTGAGGCTAAAAAGACCAAATCAACAAATAAAATGACACAGCCCCAATGTTACCAAACCACACAGAAGGCCATTAATTCAAGTCCATTGTTGGCAGAGTTAATTGGCAGAATTGGCAGTTAATTCAACTCTAGGTTGGCAGAGCATGGCAGACTGCTGAACAACAGTATGGCTACATGCAGGATCCAAGTATGCCATGAGCTAGAGACCATTCCCAAAGCTGCTTCTTATATACAGGAAGCAGACCACATACCCAAAGCAGTTACTCAGCTTCTTGTGGTAGATCCAGCCATGGAGTTGATTGCCAATCTTATCATGGGGAATAGCTACCACCAGCTCCCCAGCCACTCAGCCAGGGCCTACAAAGTTGACATACAACTTTAACTACCACACATAGCAACCCCTCCTTGGGTTTCTGAGGCAGTATCACTAGGGAAGTACATTGCCCAACCTTCCTTCTGAGGAGTGGCTGGTGAGTTGAACTGCCAGCCTTCTGGTTAGCAGTCAAATGCCTTAGGCACTATGCCACCAGAGCTCTAGAAAAATACTACAGAGAAAAAATACTACAGAAAAAAAAATATATAGAATGGTAAGAGAGATAGAAAATGAATGATAGGGGTGGTGGATGCTAAGACAGGGTTATCATTGAAGACCTCTGTAGTAAGGATGCAGTTAAGCATTGACTTCATGAGAACAATAAAGTAGAGATCCAAGAATACTATATTGCAAGCAGGGAAACAAATACAAGAGATATGAGGAGAGAATAACTTTGTTTATGTTGGAAACATGACGATTCTGCTATTCTGTTAACAATTTCTTTTATTTTACTTCAACTTCATAGATCTTAAAACAATTGCATTTGTGGAATATATATTTATCTATCTGCCAGTTAGATTTATTACAAGATTACGAGAATTCCTTTGACCACTTTATCCTCATCACCTAACACATACAGTCTTTCTGATAATACAGTAAATACATGAAGGATTGATTCATTATGGCATGATTAATTCCCCCAATGGAACTATTGTTATCACTATTTAAAATAGCTCCTTCCCATTGATGAAAAAGTTTTTTAATGTATTTTCAGATTTATACTATAATTCAAGTACCTCAATATTATGATTCATATTTTATTTTTATAACCAAATATCAAAAATTAGGAAAAATCTCAAAAAGTATTTAATAATGAACCTAATAACAATTAGGATATGAAAATGCTCATTGAACAAGTTTAGAATAAGAAGTACAACGTAAATTTATATTTAACTGCATTTCTTATTAAAAATTCTATTGGTTGAGTGAAGTGATGTATTTATGAGAATTCACTACACTCAGTGAGCACATACCTGTGTTCCTGAAGAAAGGCGCGATGTATGGATAGGATGCATTTTTCTTAAGAGACTGTATATTCAATGAAACAGTGATCTTTGAAAAAATAATTGCAATATATACTTATATAAAATAAATATTTTATGCATACATATTAACTTGAATTTCACAAAAGAAATTTAGTAATATCTTTGAATATGATATATATATATATAACACATTTATATAAATTTAATATATATAAATTTTTATATATATTTATGTATATGCATATATAATTCATCGCTGTGTGTGTGTGTGTGCTGTATATATTACAAAGAATGTAGAAATCACTTTCAATTTTTGTAATTAAAAGAATCATCATGTCGTAGTAGATTTTGAGCTGCAAGTTAAATATGGATAGGATAACAATGATAACAAATGAATGACAGAGCAAGGAGCAAAAGCATGCAACAGCAATGAGGAAAAAAGTGTATTTTGGTGTGGGAGAGTGGAAAAGTGTGACTAAGGCAAAAAATGATACTGGTGATTCTGAGGGTGGAATTATATCAAGGTCATATAGAGATGTTCTAGAAATTAGAAAGTTGGACTATGGCATCATCAAGTAATTTTTCCAAAGTTACAAATACACAGAAAAGTTTGGAAAATGTAGGTACACAGATTATAAAGACAAAATAATATCTTCTGCCAATACCAATGAAAAGGAGGAGAAACATAGCACAAATTTGGGAAGGTGAGAAAATTATAATGCTCAAAGACCAGAATTTAGACCTATGCTTTGGTTAATTGATGAATATGAAAAATGTTGAATAAATGTATTTATTCTGAGTAAATTAATTAGTATTGCTTAAAATGAAATTCAAAAGATGAGGATAAAATTAAATTTCTTGATAAATACAACATCCAGGTACAAGACTGCATTATCATGAAGATAGTTTTGGTGCTGTAATGTGTCATTGAGTCACCTCTGACTCATAGTGATCCTATGGAAAGAATGAAATGCTGAAAAGTCATGTGCCATCCTTGTTATCTTTCCTATGTTTAAACCCATTGTTGTAGCCACTGTGTCAAACACTTTGTTGTACAGTGTTTGGATGATATCTTCTGCTTTTTCAATGAACTCTACTTCACCAACCATGAAGTCCTACTCAAAGGAATGGTCACTCCTCCTGACACATCCAAGTATGTGAGACAATGTCTGGTCAGCCTCACTTTTAAGGAACATTCAATCTGTACATAAACCAAGACAGATTTATTCCTTCTTTTGGAAGATCATAGTATGTTCAATATTCTCCACCAACACCATAATTCAAAAGCAGCAATATTTCTTCAGTCTTCTTTATTCATTGTCTAGCTTCGACAAGTGTCTGAGGTGATTAAAAATATCACGGATTAGATCAGGCACAACTTATTCCTCATGGTATCATCTTCACTTTATAACACATTAAAAAGATCATTTTCAGAAGATTTCCCAGGTGTGGTACATTTGGTTTCTTACCTGCTGTTTGCATGAGCATTTATTGTAGATCCAAGTAAAATGAAATCTTGCCAACTTCAATCTTTTCTCTGCTTATCATGATTTCGGTCCAGGGGCTGGGTGCTGCTTTTGCTTGGGGGTGGCTCTTTATTAAGACCAGGACCTGAGGTAGGGGGGCCCCAGGGCTTGAAGGCTGCTTTTCACTTGGGAGTGACTTTATTTTAAGGCTGGGACCCGAGGCAGGTGGGCCAGGACTTGGGGCTGCTTTTTGCTTTGGTGCAGCACTTTATTAAGGCTGGGGCCTGAGGTAGGCAGGCCTAAGGCTCAGAGACTGCTTTTCAGTTGGGGGTGGCTCCATTTTAAGTCCAGGGCATGAGGTAGGTGGGCCCGGGGCTATGAACTGCTTTTTCCTTGAAGGGTACTCTTTATTAAGGCAAGGGCCTGAGGTAGGCAGGCTGGGGCTCAAAGGCTGCTTTTTGCTTGTGGCGAGTTCTGTTTTAAGGCTGTTTCCCAAGGTAGGCAGGTGCAGAAGTGTTAGGAACAACTAAGGAAGACCATCTTGTCTGTTAGTTTGTTGTCCTATGGCAGCTTACATGTTGCTGTGAGGTAGGAGGTTATGCCACTGTGTTGCAAAATGCCAGCAGGGTTACCCATGGTGGACAGGTCTCAGCAGAGCTTCTAGGCTAATACAGACTTAGAAGAAGGAAGAGACGATCCATTTCTCAAAGAATTGGCCAGTGAAAACCTTATGAATAGCAGTGAAACACTATCTGATACATTACTGGAAAACTTTATGAATACTACTGAAACATTGTCCAATATAGTGCCAGATGATGAGCCCATCAGGTAGGCAGGCACTCAAAATTTGACTGGGGAATAACTGACTCCTAGAGTAGAGATGACCTTAATGTTATGGGTAGAGTAAAGATTTCAGGATGTACATTGTTTGATGTGGCATGACTCAAAAGGAGTAGATACAAATGCAAACATACATTAGTAACTGAAACATGTAAGGTAAGACGTATGTATCAATGAAAATGTCAGTTGTCAAATTTGAAATGGAGCACATAAAGATCAACCTCCTAGGCATTAGTGAGTTGAAATGGACTGGTTTTGGCCATTTTGAATCAGACAATCATATGATCTACTGTGCTAGGAATGAGAAATTGAAGAGGAATGGTGTGTCATTCATTGTCACAAGGAGTATTTCAAGATCTGTCTTGAAGTACAACATTGTCATTTATAAGATAATATTCATACTCCTAAAGGGAAGACCAGTTAATACTACTATTATTCAAATTTACACACTGAGCGCCAAAGCCAGAGATGAAGATATTGAAGATTCCTACCAACTTCTGCAGTCTGAAACTCAGTGAACAGGCAATCAAGACATGTTCATTATCACTGGTGACTTAAATGCAAAAGTTGAAAACAAAGAAGAGTTACTGGTAGTTAGAAAATATGATTTGGTGATAAAAATAATGCTGGAGATCCATGATAGAATTTTGCTAGACCAATGACTTATTCATTGCAAATACCTTTTTTTCAACAACATAACCACCAACTATATACATGGACTTCATGTGATGGAATACACAGGAATCAGATTGACTATATCAGTGGCCAAAGGTAATGGAGAAGTTCAATATCTTTGACCAAATCAAAGCTAGGAGCTGACTGTGGAATAGACCATCAACTGCTCATATGCACATTCAAGTTGAAGTTGGAGGCAATTAAACCAGTCCACGAGACTGAAGATATGACCTTGATAATATCCCTCCTGAATTTAGAGACCATTTAAAGAATAGCTTTGATGAATTGAACACCAATGACTGAAAACTAGAGGAATTGTAGAATGACATCAAGAACATAATCCATGAGGAAAGGAAGAGAGCATTAAAAAGAAAAGAAAGGAAGAAAAGACAAAAATGGATGTCAGAAGAGACTCTGAAACTTGCCCTTGAGTGGAGAGTAGTTAAAGCAAATGGAGGCAATTACAAGATAAAAGATCTGAACAGAAGATTTCAAAGAGCAGCTTGAACAGACAAAGCCAGTTACTATAATGAAATGTGCGAAGACCTGGGGTTAGAAAACAAAAAAGGAAGAACACACTAGGCATTTCTCAAGCTGAAAGAACTGAGGAAAAAAAATTCAACCTCAAGTTGCAATATTGAAAGATTATATGAGCAAAATATTGAATGATGCAGCAGCATACATCAAAAGAAGATGGAAGGAATACATAGAGCCACTGTCCCAAAAAGAATTGGTTAATATTCATCCATTTCAGGAGATGGCATATGACCAAGGATCAATAGTATTGAAGGAAGAAGTCAAAGCTGCACTGAAGGAATTTGCAAATAACAAGCCTCCAGGAATTGATGGAGTACCCATTGAGATGTTTCAACAAATGGATGCCCTGCTGGAGACAATCACTCGACTAAGCCAAACTATGGAAGACAGCTACCTGGCCGACTGACTGGAAGAGATCCATGTTTGTACCCATTCCAAAGAAAGGTGATCCCACAGAATGTGGGAATTATCAAACAGCATCATTAATATAACATGCAAGTAAAATCTTACTGAAGATAATGCAAAACCAGTTTCAGCAGTATCTGGACAGGGAGCTTCCAGAAATGTAAGCTGGATTCAAAGAGGATGTGGAACCAGGGATATCATTGCTGATGTCAGATGGATTTTATCTGAAGGCACAGAATACCAGAAAGATGTTTACTTATGTTTTGTTGACTATGGAAAAGCATTCCATTGTGTGGATCATAATTGAGGATAAGATAGAGAAGAATGGGAGTTCCATAATGTTTGACTGTACTCATGAGGAACATGTACATAGATCAGGAGGCTGTCATTCAAACAGAACAAGGGCATACTTCATGGTTCAAAATCAAGAAGGGAGTGTGTCACCATTGTATCCTTTCACCATACTTATCCAGTTTGTATGCTGAGCACATAATCTGAGAAGCTGGATTATATGGAGAATAACATGACATCATGATTGGAGGAAGACTCATTAACAGCCTGCTATACTTAGATGACAACTTTGCTTGCTGAAAGTGAGGAAGACTTGAAGCACTTACTGATAAAGATTGAAGACTACAGTCTGCAGTTATGAATTACACTTCAATATAAAGAAAACTAAAATCCTCACAACTCGTCCAACAAACAACTTCAGGGTGGTTGGGGAAAAGATAGAAGTTGTCAAGGATTTCATATTACTTGGTTCTACAATCAACTCCAGTAGAAGCAGCAATCAAGACATCAGATGACATATTGTATTGGGCAAATCCACTGTAAAAGACCTCTGGCAAGTGATGAAGAGCAAAGATGTCTCCTTGAAGACTAGGTGTGCCTAACTCAAGCCATGGTATTTTCAATCGCCTCTTATGCATGTGAGAGCTGGACAATGAATAAAGAAGACCAAAGAGTTTTTGAGCTGTGGTGTTGGAGAAGAATGCTAAGAGTACCAAGGTCTGCTAAAAGGACTAACAAATCTGTACTGGAGGAAGTACATCTGGAATTCTCCTTGGAAGTGAGAATGGCCAGACTTCGTCTCACCTACTTTGGTGTTGCCAGAAAGACCCATTCCCTGGAGAAGGATATCATGCTTGGTAAAGTGGAGGGCCAATGAACAGGAGAAGGCCCTCTACAAGATGGATCAACACTGGCTGCAATGATGTGCCCAGGTATAGCAAGGATCATGAGGCTGGCACAGGACAGGGCAGTGTTTTGTTCTCCTGTGCATAGGGTCGCTATGAGTCAGAAATTATTTGTCGGAACCTAACAACAACAACAACAACAACAACATCATGATTTTGCTTTTGGGTCCAGTTGTGAGTATCTTGTTTTTTCTTTGTGTTGAGGTATAATCCATACTGAAGCTATAATCCTTGATGTGCATAAGCAAGTGCTTCATGTCTTATTAATTTTCAGCAAGCAAGATTATGTTATTTGCATAGCACATATTATTAACTAGTCTTCCTCAAATCCTTATGTCATGTTCTTCTTCATGTAGCCTAGTTTCTGGGATTATTCACTCAGTATACATATTAAAAGTATGGTGAAATTTACTATTCTGATGCACATCCTTCCTGACTTTAAACTATGCAACCTTCCCTTGTTCTGTAGAACAATAACCTCTTGTTTTATATACAAGTTCTGCATGAGCAAAATTAAAGTTCCTTTTTCCTAGTATATCTTAGTCTGGAATCTCTGCTGAAACCTGTCCACTATTGATGACCCTGCTCATATTTAAAATACCAGTGACATAGCTTTCAGCATCATAGAAACACTATTACAGAAAAATGGTATCTCAAGATTACAGATGTTTAAAATAAGAACTATCCAGAGATCTTTATTTCATATGTGCTTTGTGTCAACCAAGTGTGGATCATTCCGGCCATGACAACTAATGCTATTTTAGGCTTCATTATTTTAAATTTAACACACAGATCAAGAAGTTGACAGTATCTCTAGGTATTGGTCAGACAGCATCTGTTACAGTAAGTATAATATTTCCTTGTAAAGGACATATATCTATTTAATTCAGGATAAAATTTAAAGGCATATTTAAGGCTCTGTCTAACTCTAACTTGTCCCTGTGCCCTACTTTTTTGAGCAAAAATTCTCAAATGTATTTATTCAAATGCTTACAGGGATCTATATGCTAACGTAAATAAAGGGTTGCAATAAAAAGAAGATAAAAAGCCCATCTAAAAGAAATCACTTTCAGGAGTGACCAGAGGCTGACCAATAAATACCCAATTGTGGCTACTAGTACCAGTTGCTATAGAGAGAACTCCAATTCAGGCAACTCCATGTATGTCAGAACTGGACTATGCTTCTTATTGTTTTCAATGACTGATTTTTTTAGAAGTAGGTCACCATAACTCTCTCTGAAGCACTTATGGCTGGGCTAAAACCTCTAAGCTTTTGGTTAATAAACAAAAATGTTAACTATTTTTACCACCTAGGGACTTCCTTGGGAGCTCTGGTGGCATAGTGCCTAAGACATTTGACTGCTAACCAGAAGGATAGCGGTTCAAACCCACCAGCCACACTCCTTGGAAGGAGGACTGGGGAATCTACTTCCATAGAGATACTGCCTCAGAAACCCAAGGAGGGGTCACTATAAGTCAGAACCAACTTGAAGATAGTGAGTTTGTTTTTTTTAAGTTTTATTTGTCGCTATTACTTTGTAAAAGATCTACCCAGAAGCATCACTATTCCAGATATTTTCTTGTTACTTTACATCATCTCACTTTTCTTATAATTCTTTCTTACATGAATTTTCTTGATATTCTTTCATTCAACATTCAAGTTCCAGTAAAAATTATACCTGTCCTATGATTTCTCCCAATGTTTACAGGGATCTAAACACTAATGTAAAATAGAAATAAAATAAATATAAGGGAATATCCTTCACTTACCATGTTACCAAGGAACTTCATAGGTATCTCTACTTAATGGATTATAGGGTAATATTATATTGATTTTATTTTATAAAATATTTTAAATTTAATTTGTAACCATGGTTATACACTTTGGCAAGAATATTTGTGTCCACATACTAACACATGTACTCATAGTCAAATCAAAACTCACATTTCAATTTTTTTTTTAATTTAAAATAAATTATCTTGTTATCAACCAATTGTGAACATTTACCACAAACATTTGCGTTCTTCACAATTTTGTAGTTAACAATAAAAGTGAAATGAAACAGCTCATTTTGGATTTGGAAATGAAGTGGAATTTTCCTAATAATAAATCATTTAACATATCCCAAAACTAAGTGATATTATGGGCAACACCCTTGAATAAAACTTTTCTGGATTGTGTCTGAGAATACAAGTAAAGTTGTGTTCACAGTGATTATAAGACAGTTTTTAAAGGAACCCAATATGAGATGTCTGGTGAATGGAAATAAAAGTCATATAGATCTTTTATACTTTGGATAAACAGAAGCATAAAGTAATATGAATAAGAAAAAGATATGGTAGAACTGAAGTAAGGGTCAGCTACAAAAATAAGAACTTATTATTAAAGAAAGAAATATGAGAAACAAAGTTATGTTTAAACAGAGCAATTGTTAATATGCAGTAACATCTGAGATGGTACCTTAGCTATAGAAAACTGAGAAGATGATCAGAAATTCTGAGATTCTAGTATGTTGTGATAGTCATTACATAAACAGTAGCATAAACAAGTGAGATGTTATAGCTTGAAGTAAAGCAGAAATGAGCTGTGAGCCACAAATTTCAATTAATGCCAGATAGTGTTAAGAGGTCAATAAGACTACAGCAATGAAATGAGAAAGTTATTTTACTCACGCATAGAAGATACAGAGTTTAGATGTTTTAATGGGGAGTCAAGTGAGTTCTGTCTCAACTATAAAACCTTTATTATGCGGGACATGGGTAAACCAAACAACTTTATTTGACAGAATTGGAGACAGTATACAAGGACTGAAAAACAATTCTTTCAATCAAAGAAAGGATTTAAAAGAGTCAGAATTTAAGAAGGTGAGGTTATAAGCAGAATGATTTAATATGGAAATTGACATTCTAGAGGTACCAAGTCACTTTTTTGGTATAAAAAGACATTGTTGTTGTTGATGTTGTTATATGTCGGTGAGTAGGACTTGATTCATATCGACCCTCCCTTGGGCGGTATCATTACAGAAGTAGATTGCTCAACCTTCCTTCCTTCGCCAGCCTTCTGGTTAGCAGCCAAATGCCTTAAGCACTATGCTACCAGAGCTCCCATAAATAATAGGAAATAGGGAGGTTATAATTTTGCTTATAAAATCACGGAACACTATGGGGATTAAAAAAAAAATACTAAAAAGAAGAGAGGACTAAGGTTTTCATTGAAAGTAAAATTAAATGAATATACATTGTTGGCATTACGCTGTCCTCCATTCCAAAAGAAGCTCAGTTAATTTATGATGCAATTTGGTCAAACAGGCTCACTTACATCTAGGTAGAAGCTATGTTTTTTTTAACTGACTCTAGAAAAGGTTTCTTTATTATTCTAAATGTTCTCCACACCAGTTGAGCTAGTTTTAGTAACTGATTTCACACTTCCAATACTTTTATCCTTTTTCTCATGCATGAGTATAACAAGATATTATCTTGAAACATTTTCCTCTAAAGGCCTTTCTATGTGAAGATTTTCTGTTTATTCAGAGACATGCATCTAGCCTTGAGATAAAATAAATTCCAACTTCCTTATAACAAGGATGAAGAGAAAAAAAAAAAAAAAAGAAGAAGATGGGAAGGTAGTAGAGAAAGGAAGGAGGAAGGGAAGAAAACAGGACCAGTGTGTCTCTTAATTAGGCCCTTGAAGTTCATGTCCAAACAATCATTTTATAGACTACCAATTGTGATTTGCATAAACTGGGTATTTAAGTGACGGAAAATCACTGGCGTGTATCTTACTGAGGCTTAAAAGGAAAAGACTGTGAGAATGGTCTTACACTGAGAAGGGAAGGTAGTGGAAAATGGCCAGAAATGTATTTTGGGAGGAGGTTTTGGGGGCCTGAAGGAAGTGGAACACACTGAAAGGAAATGAGTAGATTCAGGAAAGAGGGACTGCAGAGCTTCATTAGTTCGTCAGTATATACACAAAAGTGGATCAAGACACAGGAGCAATCTGTCCTAATCCTTGGCTTGTGAGTTTATTTGCTTGTTCATTTGCTTTTTTATTTTGTCTTCTATCTTTCAATGGAACTTTAATCTTTATATATATTTATATTATTAATATTATTTTAAGGGAACTCTGGTAGGGTAGTGCATAAGGCACTTGACTGCTAACCGGAAGGCTGGCAGTTCAAACCCACCAGCCACTCCTCGGAAGGGAGGTTGGGCAATCTACTTCCATAGTGATACTGCCTCAGAAACCCAAGGAGAGGTAGCTATGAGTCAGGTCTGACTCAATTGCACATAACAACAACAACAACATTATTTTATTTTATTTTTTTCCCACTAACTATCCAGTGACATTGAATTATGCCCCTAGATCATCTGAGTCCTAACCGCACTGGTTTGTAAGGACATCTTCATTTCTATTGGCCTAGGATGCTCATAAATAGGATGCTCAGACATTATATTCACAAATTCAGATGGTGCTACTTACATAGATGATGTATTTTCAATTGTGATCCACTTTACACAATAAAATAAATGGTCATAAGTACACCATCTTCAGTCCCACTGCTTTCAAATGAGAATCAGTTATTTGGCATATGGTGGGGTAATGATGAGGACAGAATAATGTAGAGGGGATTAGATTGTTGTAAGGCCTTCCTTCCATGGTACAATGGAGAAAAATAAATTATGTTTTATTAGAAACC
>NW_006922067.1:2170333-2171492 GCF_000298275.1 Orycteropus afer afer
CAATTTAATCACCTTAAAATGTGGATGAATTTGGTTATTTTTATACATTACTATTTTGAAGACTAAATAAGATACAATATTTATAAGTTTATTTGTGTGTGGTAAGCCATAGTCTTTTTATGAGTGCTAAATTCCCTCGGGTGACTATGTTACCAATATACCCACCTGGGTCTACCCAGATAAGCAGCTTAATCATCAAACGAGAACTAGTTAGAGATTAAAATACAGTGATCCCAAACCAAACTCATACAAAAAGAGTTTGAGATCTCTATTCTATGCCATTAAGTTGAATTAATTAACAGGTAAACCTAGAGAAAGCCATTTAGGAGGGAAATTACATATGGTTCCACAAGAAAGATTGTTGTTACAAAGCACCAGAAAAAAAAAAAAATATATATATATATATATATTTTACCTTCTTCACAATTTTCCTTAGAGCTACTATGTTTACATCAACTTTCTGAAAAAGAGGATTTTTTCTTTTTTTTTTTTTTCACTTTCTCAACTTCTTGCTTCTTACCGTTTTTTTTTTAACTTTTCTTGTGATGAACACATGCATGACAAGACATTTGCCAACATTGCAAATTCCACATTTACAACTCAGGGACATTGACGACATTTATCATGTTGTGCCACCATTAGTGCTACCCTATTTCAAATTATTCTACCACCACCATTAGCAAAAATTCATTGCCACCCAAACAAACGCTTTCTCTTTCCTCCCCCTCTATCATACCCCTGGAAACCACTAATAATCTTTGGTGTGTGTATATATGTATATGAACTTAGCCCTCATAAAAAGACTATGTATGTATATAGGAATAGGAGCTCTGGTGGTGTAATGCCTAAGGCATTTGGCTGCTAACCAAAAGGTTGGTGGTTCAAACCCATCAGGCAATCCTTGGCAAGGAAGACTGGAAGATCTACTTCTGTAGATCTCAGAACCCAAAGGGGGGTTGTAGATCTCAGAACCCAAAGGGGGATTGCTATGAGTCAGAATCAACTCAATGGCAATGAGTTTTGTCTTTTTTCTTTTTTGATTATATATATGTATATACACATATATGGGAGCTCTGGTAGCATAGTGCCTAAGGCACTTGACTGCTAACCAGAAGGCTGGCAGTTCAAACCCACCAGCCACTCCTCAGAAGGAAGATGG
>NW_006922067.1:2171592-2172364 GCF_000298275.1 Orycteropus afer afer
CCTCGGAAACCCAAGGAGGGGTCGCTATGAGTCAGGTCTGACTCGATGGCACATAACAACAACAACAACATACACATATATACCTCTTTTTTTTTAACCTGTCTAGAAATTTTCCCTCCCCTCCCCTCCCATCCCTGGTAACCAACAAATAAATTTTCCTTTTATCTATAAACCTTTCCCTGACATTTTACTATAGTTGAATAATACAATATTTGTCCTTCTGTGATAGACTTATTTCACTCACAATAATATCTTACATGTTCATCCAGGTTATGTGGTGTTTTCAGATTCTGCATTATTCTTTACAGTTGCATAATATTTTATTGTATTTGCCACAGTTTGTTTATCCATTCCTCAGTTCATGGTCATTTAGGTTGTTTTCATATTTTTGCTATTGTGAATAGTGCTGTGATCAACATGTGTGTGCATATATCTGTTCATGTCCTGCCTCTCACTTATGTAAGATATAGTACCTAGTAATGGAATTGTTAGTTCAAATGATATTTCTATTTCCAACTTTTTACAGCATCAGGACACCGATTCTCTCTATGGTTATATCGTTTTACAACCCCATCAGTACTGAGGAGAGTCCAATCTCTCCACAATTTGCCAGCATTTGTTATTTTCTGACTTGTTGAACTTTGCTCTTAATGCTGGAGTGAGATGGTTTCTCATGGTTATTTTGATTTGCATTTCTCTAAAGGCTAGTGGTTTAAAATCAGGGAGTGTGTCAGGGTTGTATCCTTTCACCATACTTATTCAATCTATATGC
>NW_006922067.1:2173754-2183855 GCF_000298275.1 Orycteropus afer afer
TGCAAATAGATATCCACTTTTGCCAACACCATTTGTGAAAGAGACTATCTCCTCCCCATTGAATGTATTTCAGTACTTTGTCAAAGATCAACTGACCATGAGTTGATGGATATATTTCTGGGTTCTCAATTCTATTACTCTGTTCTGTGTGTTTGTCACTGTACCCATACCAGTCTATTTTGACAACTGTGGCTGTGTAGTAGGTTTTGAGGTTTGGGAGTGTGAGACAGACTTTTCTTCTTCTCCTTCTCCTTCTTCTACTCCTCTTCCTCCTCCTCCTCCTCTTCCTACTCTTCCACCTCCTCCTTCTTCTTCTTTAATAATGCTTTTCTTATCCAAGGTCTCTATGCATTCCATGTAAACTAAATAGTTGTTTTTCATGCCTTTAAAGAATGTTGATAAAATCTGGATTAGGATTCCATTGAATGTGTAGATCACTTAGGGTAGTATTGACATTTTCACAAAGTTCAGTCTACCTATCCATAAACATGATATATTTTCCCAATTATGTAGATCTCTTATAGTTTATTGAAGTAGTGCTTTGTAGTTTGTTTGTTTAGGCCTTTTATGTTCTTGGAAAGATATATTCCCAAGTATTTTATCTTTTTTTGGTAGCTATTATAAATGGTATTAATTAGTTATTTGTTTTTTAGAGCTCTCTTTGATGGTGTAGAGGAATCCAAGTGATTTTTGTATGTTGATCTTGTATCCTGCCACTCTGCTAAATCTTTCAATAAGTTCCACTAGTTTTCTTGCTGAGACTCTTAGGTTTTCTGTGTATAAGATCATATCATCTGCAATTAGGGATACTTTTATTTGTTCCTTAAGAATTTGGATGCTTTGATTTCACTTTCTTGCCTTATTGCCTTGGCTAGGACTTTCAATACAGTATTGAATAGAAGTAGTAATACAGGGCATCCATGTCTCTTTCCTGTTCCCAATGGGAATGGTTTCAGTCTCTCTTCATTGACAGTAATGTTGGCTATTCATTTTGCATATATTCCTTTTATTATTTTGAGGAATTTCTCTTGATAGTTTTTCTAATGTTGAACCATCTTTGCTTGCCTGGTATGAATCCCAACTGTTCATGGTGTATTATTTTTTGATACATTGTTGGAGTCTATTGCCTAGGATTTTGTTAAAGATTTTTGCATCTACGTTCATGAGGGATATTAGTCTGTAGTTTTCTGTTCTAGGGGTGTCTTTGCCTGGTTTTGGTATCAAGGTAATGCTTGCTTCATAAAATGAATTTGGGAGGATTCTATCCGTTTCTATGTTCTGGAATAGTTAAAATAGAATTGGTGTCAGCTATGCTCTGAATGATTGGTAGAATTCTCCATTGAAATTACCTGGGTGAGGGCTTTTTTGGTAATATTTTTATAACTTGTTCAATTTCTTCTTTTGTTATGTGTCTGTTCAAATTTTCTACCTCAGTCTGTGTTAGTTTAGGTTAGTAGTGTGTTTAAAGAAATCTGTGCATTTCTCCTAGGTTTTCAAATTTGTTGTAGTTTAATTTTTCATACTATCCAGATATTATTCTTTTTATTTATGTTTTTTTCTGTTGGGAAGTCAACCTTTCATTTCTTATCCATGTTTTGTATCCTCTTCTTCTATTCTTTTGTTAAATTTGCAATTGGTTTGTCAATTTTATTAATCTTTGCAAAGTACCAACATCTAGTCTGGCTGATTTCTTTCTATTGTCTTTTAATTTTCTGTTTCATTACATTTGTTCCAATCTTTATCTATCTATCTATCTACCTACCTACCTATCTACCTATTTCTTCTGGTGTCTATAGGCTTTTATTTTTCCCTCCCCCTCGGCTTTTTCTGTAATTGTTGGAGATGTTGGGTTAAGGTGTTGATTTTGGCTCCTTTATCTTTTTTGGTATCTCCATTTCTTGGTATAAATTGCCCTCTATCATTGTTTTTGCTGTGTCCCAAAGATTTTAGTATGTTGAGTTTTCAATCTTGTGTGATTTGAGGAATTTTTTCTTTTTTTTTGTATTTCTTCTATTATCCAGTTGTTTTTGAGGGTATTGTTAATTCAGTTGCCATGTATTTGCTCTTTTTCTGTTGATCTTCCCAGTGTTGATTTCTAATTTTATAGAATTGTGAAATGAGAAGATGGTTTGCAGCATTTCAATATTTTAAAATGTATTGAGTCTTACTTTATGGTCTAATAATTGTTCTCTCCTGAAGAATTTTCCATGTGTACTGGAATAGAATATACATTTTGTTGTTGTCGGATGAAATGTTCTGTAGATACCTATATATCAAATTGGTTGGTTATATTGTTTAGTTGTTCTACAACTTTGTGGCATTTCTTTCCAGTTCTATTTTTTTTATTGAAAATGGTGTATAAAAATTTCCTATTGTTATTGTGGAGTTATCTGTCTGTTTCTTCAGTTCTGTTAAAGTCTGCTTTAGGTACTTTGGGGCTCCTTCATTGGGTATGTGGATATTTATTATGGTTATGTCCTCTTGTTCAATTTATTCTTTAATCATTATAAATGTCCTTCCTTGTCTCTTATGGTTGTTTCTGTCTTAAAGTCTATCTTATCAGAAATTAATATTGCAACTCCTGCCCTTTTTTTGGTTGCCATTTGTTTACAATATTTTTTTCTAAACTTTGATTTTCAGTCCACTTTTGTCTTTATGTCTAAGGTGAGTCTCTTGTGGACAGCATATTTATGGATCATGTTTTCTTATATAGCCTGCAACTCTCTATCTTTTGAGTGGTGTATTTAATCTATTTTCATTCAGTGCAATTATGTGGAAAGAAAGGAAAGCCATAATATCTGGGTAACGAGGAATAAGAGAAAAAGGCAAGCTTAAAAGGCAAGTAAAGAAAAAAGGGAAAACTGCAAAAGGAAAAACAAAGTATGGGAAGAACCAGAAAAAGGAAAAAGAAAAGGGAACCAGAGAAAGGAAAGATTAAAAAAAGAAAGAAAAATAAATAAATAAATCAAGAAGCAGGGTTGGGAAAGGGGGGAAAACAAAGGAAAATAAAAAAATATTTATTTAAAAACAAACTATTTAAATATCCAAAACAAAACTGTCTAGTGGTGAGGCAGGGCACCCAGCCTCTGTTAGGACACCGATCGGGATGGAATTCTTGCTAGTCAAGGAGGTGGGTGCAGGCTGGGGAAGACCACTCCTTTGTTCACCAAGTGTGTGTGGAGTATAAGAGTAACAAGGGGAATATCACAACTTTCTAGTTGTCAGCCTATCTCACCATCCAGGTAAGAAACCACTTGCATACATTCAAAATGGTCGTGCATGCCTCTTGAGAATGTTCAAAATGGCTGCACCCTCAGGACAGCCACTACAGTCCACAGCTCTGTCTCCTTCTTTGCTATTTTCCTCTCTGGTTGTCAGGCACCAATGCAGTCCTTGCCCACATGGTCCTCAGTGAGCAGCGTGCTCACGTAGTTCGCTATCAGGAAATATTCAGGAGAGCTGGCAGTCCAAAGTTCCATTGGTCTCTTTACTCACTGTTATCATTCAGTTTCTTCTATTAGTTTGTATTTAATCCACTGTTTTATCCTTGCCTTTAAACCTCAGGGTTCCCAGGTCATCTTCTGTGTCAATTTCAATTGGTTTTCCACTGCTTTGTTTCAGAGGGTCTGTGTAGCTTCTCTGCCTATTCCATCATCTTACTGTAACCATTTCAAAGACAAATTTTTCAGTACAATGGAAAATGAGATGCAGAAGAATTGCAAGATAAACTAGGTCTAAATAATTCTGCATTAGTGCTTCTAGTCATTGCATTAATTATTAATCTTGTTTAAGTTAATAGGGTCATGCATTATAAGTCTTTTCTTATTTTCATGGCTTAATTTGCTGTTGGATTATATCTTTTTTTTCCTCTATTTGAACCCATGCTGTACCCCAAATGTTCAGGGATTTACATTTAATTGTATAAGCACAATTATTTATGTAGTTTTAAATAGATTCACTGTACTAATAAAAGCTTTGTTTTTATTATATACACAATAAAGCAATTTTGAACAATATACATTGGTATCTTTTTCCCTTCCACTGTATTATTGTGATACAGTGACCTTTAAAGTGTAGCTTCAGATTTATGATAATATAGATTATGGTGTCAGTGATATAATTCTCAAAATGTTTAATGTCAAGTTTCCCCCTCAAGGAGTAAACTTACATTGGGAAATGAGTATAAGGTGAGAAGTAGAGGTTAAAGCATGAGTAAACTGGCTCAGTAATACTAATAAACTCACATATTCAGTTGTCTTATAGATAATGGGCATGAATAGGTGAAAATGGGGAGATGGATATCTTCAATTAGCAGGCTGAAATACCCCCTAGACCCTTAGCCTGGCTACTTCTTAAAACATGAATTTATACTAACTAAAGTCATCAAATACATTTTACTTATTCTTCTAAAAGCTAGTATCAATATTTTTCTAACCTCTGTTGAGTTTGAACATAGATGCCAACACCTTAAAGATTTTATAGTCTTATTACTTTTGTTGCTGATACCTTTGAGTTAATTTCAACTTATGGCAACCCCATGTAACAAAATATAACAGGCTCACAAGATTTTCTAGACTGTGATCTTTACAACAGTATTTCTGCCATGGAGCCATCTGTAGAGTTCAAACTCCAAACCTTTTGGTTAACAGCAACATGTTTAACTGTTGTGCAACCAGAACTCCTGTTTGTAGGCATAGAATTATTTAAAATTGTGTTTTGCTAGCAAATTTAAATGCAAATTGTAAGTGTAAAAACAACAACAAACTAATATAACCACACCAACAAAAACAACCATCTCCCTTGCATAGTGTCCTAATATTTTTATTAGTATCTAGATTATTGTGGGGGGCGGGGAGACCTCAAATCTATTACCATCAAGTCAATCCCAACTTATCACAAATATAGACTATGTTGTTGTTATCAGATGCCACTGAGTTGGTTACAACCATGGAGACTCTATGTACAACAAAACAAAACACTGTCAAGTCCTGCAACATCATCACCATTGTGCAATGCTGGAGACCATTGTTGCAGCCACTGTGTGAATCCACCTCATTGAGAGTCTTCCCCTTTCTCACTGACCCTCTACTTAATGAAGCATGAGATCCTTCTCCAGAGATTTGTCCCTTCTGACAACATGGCCAAAGTATGTGGAATGAAGTCATCTGGACATTATGGCATCTAAGGATCATTCTGAGTGTACTTCCTTCAAAACAGATTTGTTCATTCTTCTGGATCTCCGTGGTATTTTTAGTATTCTTTGGAAACATGACAATTGAAATGCATCAATTATTCTTTGGTTTTCTTATTCATTGGCCAGGTTTCACCTGCATATGAGGTTAATGAAACTACTATGGCTTGGGTCAGGCACACCTTAGTCTTCAAAGTAACATCTTTTTTCTTTACTACTTTATAACAATCATTTCCTTCAGATTTGTCCAGTGCAATACGATGTCTGATTTTTAGACTGACACTTCCATGAGTGATTCATGTGGCTTTAAGTAAAATAAAATCCCTGACAACATCAATCTTTTTCTCTTTTTATCTTGATGTTGCTTATTGGTCCTGTCGTGAAGATTTTCATTTCTTTATGTTAATGTGTAATCCATAAATGAAGGCTGTAGTCTCTGAGTTTCATCAGTAAGTGTTTCAAATCTTCTTCACTTTCAGCAAGGTTGTGTCATCTGCATATTGAAGGTTGTTGATGAATTTTCCTCCAATCCTGATGCTACATTCTTCATTCCTCTTCATAGAGTCCAGCTTCCTAGATTATTTGCTCAACACACAGATGGAATAGGTACAGTAGAAGGATACAATCTTGACACACAACTTTCTTGATTTTAAATGGAGTATACCCTTTTTCTGTTTGAACAACTGCCACTTGGTCTATGTATAGGTTTCTCATTAATACAATTACGTTGTCTAGAATTTCCATTCTTCACAATGTTATCCATAATTTGTTATTATCCACACAGTCAAATGCCTTTGCAAAGTCAACAAAACACAGGTAAATGTCTTTCTGGCATTCTTTGATTTCAGCCAAGATCCATTTGACAGCCATGATATTCTTCATTCCATGCCCTATTCCAAAGCCAACTTGAAAATCTGGCACTTCCTTTTTGATGTTCAGCTGCAACTATTTTCCAATTAACTTCTTCTGTAGACAATGTTGTTGTTGCTATGTGCCGTCGAGTCATAGCAGACACGAAATAAATATTATGAGATCCATTAATGACTTTCTGGAATTATAATTTATATAATTTTAGTTGATGTTTGAAATGAAGGGTAGAAAGATGATAGCGGTCGAAGCTGATGTAGTGTGCACTTGAATAAATAACCATTACTGGAATGGAGATAAGAAACAGGTGTAGGGGAAAATGAGAGGCACAGATACAAGTAAATAATTTACTATTCTGAAAAGTGTTCCATTACCTTGCAACATAGAAATGATACTTGATTTTGAAATACTTATATACCATGGACTGCAAGAAAAATGAACAGATAGGCGTTACAAGAAATACAATCAAAATTCTGCTTAGAAGCTAGATAGTGAGACCTCACCTCCCTTACTTTGGGAACATCATAAAGAATGATCAATTTCTAGAAAAAGACATAATGTTTATTAAATTAGAAGGTCAGCAAAAACTAGGGAAACTCTCAATTAAAGGGATTCACACAATATCCTCCACAGAGGACTCATGTTTACCAATGTTGATGAAGGTAGCTCAAGAACAGGCAGTATTTTCTTCTGTTGTTCACCAGACTGCCAGAAGCTGGAGCCAACTCAAGAGTAACTAATACTAACAACAAACTAAGTCAAAACTACATGAAAATATGCTTTAATGGATGGTGTCCACTACAACTACAAAAAAGTATTGTGGAAGTTGAGCAAAGGGGTAGAAGTTATAAATTTAAAATAAACTAGACTGAATTAGGGCTATCAATTTCTTACTGCATTTGATTTTAGGGATTCATGACTAGGAGTTAGGAGCCCAAACTTAGAGTCATGACAAATTCGGAGCTATAGAAGTGGGGTCTGTAATAACTTCATAGAAGATACTGTCAGTTGCTGAAAAAGGAGAAAAAATAGGTGATCAGTCAAAAATAAAAGATGTTTACACAGACAAAAAGTCTAACAAGAGATTACCCTCATAGCTCAAGGTAAATTTTTATAAAAATTCTTAGAGAAATAATGGATTTATCAATAATACTTAGCATACTTCTGATGGATATGACTACCTTTTAGGATCCTAAACTATAAAAAATTTGCAAAGTTCTATTGTACAGGTAGGTGTGAGAGTCAGGGCTTCTGGGGATGCTTTGTATAAGACCAAATAGGCAGGTGTGTGGCTTAGAGGTGAGCAGAGTGGTTAGAAATAACTGAGGGAGATGAACATGTCTGGCAGTTTGTCATCCTGGGTTGGCTTGTGTGTTGCTGTGAGGCTAGAATCTATGCCACCAGAGTTGCAAAATGCCAGCAGGATTACCCACAGTGGACAGACATCATTGGAGCTTCCAGACTGAGACAGACTCAGAGGAAGGAAGAAGGCATCCACTTCTCAAAGAATTGGCTAGTCAAACCCTTATGAACCACAGTGAAATATTGTCTGATATATTACTGGAAACCTTTAGCTCTGAAACGTTGTCTGATATAGTGCCGGAAGATGAACCCATCAGGTTGGAAAGCACTCAAAATTTGACTGGGGAAGAGCTGACTCCTCAGAGCAGAGATGACCTTAATGATATGGAGTAAAGCTTTAGGGACCTCCATTGGCTGATGTGGCATGACTCAACATGAATAGAAACAGATGCAAACATCCATTAATAACTGGAACATGGAATCTATAAAGTATGAATCTAGGAAAACTGGAAGTTGTCAAAAATGAAATGAAACATACAAAGATTGATATTATAGATATTAGTGAGCTGAAGTGGACTGATTTTGGCCATTTTGAATCAGACAACCATATGCTGTACTATGCCAGGAATGACAAATTAAAGAGGAATTGTGTGAAATTCACCATCTCAAAGACTATTTCAAGATCTGTCCTGAAGTACAATGCTGTCAGTGATAGAATAAGATCCATATGCTTACTGAAGATAATTCAAAAACAGTTACAGCAGTATATTGACAGAGAACTTCCAGAATTGCAAGCTGGATTAAAAAGGGGATGTGGAATGAGGATTATCATGGATGATGTCAGATGGAACTTAGCTGAAAGCAAAGAATATCAGAAAGATGTTTACTTATGTTTTATTGACTATACAAAAGCATTCAGTTGTGGGGATCATAACAAACTATGGATAACATTGAGAAGAATGGGAATTCCAGAACACTTCATTGTACTCATGAGGAACCTTTACTTAGATCAGAAGGCTGTTGTTCAAGCAGAGCAAAGGGATACTGTATGGTTTAAAATCAGGAAGAGAGTGTGTCAGGGTTGTATCCTTTCACCATACTTACTCAACTTGTATGTTGAACAAATAATCTGAAAATCTGGATTATATGAAAAATAATGTGGCAACAGGATTGGAGGAAGACTCATTAACAACCTATGATACATGGATGACACAACTTTGCTTGCTGAAAGTGAGGATGACATGAAGCACTTACTGATGAATATTAAAGACTACAGTCTTCAGTATGGATTACACCTCAATAGAAAGAAAAAATAAATACTCACAACTGGTCCAATAAATGGCTTCACAATGGATGAAGAAAATATTGAAGTTGTAAAGGACTTTATATTACTTGGTTCTACAATCAATATCAATGGAAGCAGCAGTCAAGACATCAGATGACATATTGTGTTGGGCAAATCTGTTGCAAAAGACAACTTTCAAGTGATGAAGAGAAAAGATATCTCCTTGAAGACTAAGGTATGCCTAACACAAGACATATTATTTTGAATCACTTCATATGCATGTGAAAGCTGGACTTTATAATAAGGAAGACTGAAGAAGAGTTAATGCGTTTGAGTTGTGGTGTTAGAGAAGAATGCTGAAAGTACCATGGACTGCTAAAGGAACTAACAGATCTGTCCTGGAGGAAGCGCACCCAAAATGCTCCTTGGAAGTGAGAATGGCCAGACTTCATCTCACCTATTTTGGTCATGTTGTCAGGAGGAATAATTCCCTGGAGAAGATACCATGTTTGGTAAAGTGGAGGGTCAATGAAGAAGGGGAAGGCTCTTAATGAGATAGATCAACACAGTGGCTGCAACCGTGGGCTTGGGTATAATATGGATCATGAATCTGGCACAGGACTGGACGGTGTTTTATTCTATTGCACCTATGGTCACTATAAGTCAGAGCTTACATGATGACACCTAACAACAACAACTACAATTGGTAATTTGGAAAATTATGATAGGAGGAATCCCTTAAGCAATTAAAGGAGATATAAGTTATCAATCATAGCAATATCTTTAATCAAGCTCAAAATATATTGGATGAAATTTTCATACTTAAGTAACATTTTACCCTTCATATGAAAATGTGTTTATACAAATCATTTAATGTACCTGAATTTTAGGATCCAGGAAGGATGTGTTGTCAATAAAATATGTTATTTCACCTTTCATTAATTTTTGACTATAAAACTGTGATTAATTTGTTCCCTGAGTACAAAACTGCCGTCCAATTGGATCTGACTCACAGTGACACCTCCTTGGGTTTCCAAGGTGGTATCACTATGGAAGTAGACTGCCCAATCTTCCTTCTGAGGAGTGGCTCCATGTACTTTACTCCATGTAATTTTGTCTTAGCACTTAATTAATCTTTTCAAATATATAACAGTAAATTAAAACAGGATTGTTGATCCTGTTTAGCAATACAATTCAAAGAAACCTGTGGTTGATATGCAATTTGATCTTTTTAAACTAAGCAAAGATTGTAAGTTTTCTCTTGACTTGAAAGCCAAGAAAATGCAGTTTAAAAACACACAAAAAAAGAGAAGCTTATCAGAGTCTATTGGTTTTGTTTCCTCTTTTTTATTTTTATTTTTTACCTTCAGACTTCAGCTATCAGCCTCTCTCTCTCTCTCTGTCTCTCTCTCGTTCTCTCTCTCTCTTTAATTATGATTTGGGAGAAAATTTACAG
>NW_006922067.1:2184254-2185793 GCF_000298275.1 Orycteropus afer afer
ATCGTTCTCCCTCTCTATCGAGGATCTCCTGCATAGATCCCCCTCTAAGTAGTTGACAGTGGTAGCTGGGCACCATCTAGTTTTTCAGGTCTCATAGTCATATAGGCTGCAGATCGCATGGTGTACCAGTCTGTAGGCATAATTATTTCCATTAATCTTTGGTTTTCTTCATTCTTCTTTGCTCTGGACAAGAAGAGACCCATTGTTGCATCTAGATGGATGCTTAAAAGCTTTTAAGACCCCAGTCGCTACTCACCAATGTAGGAGGTGGAACAATGTTTTTTGTAGTGTGTTATGCCAATTGAGCTTGATGTCCCCTGTGACTATGGTCTCGTGCCCACAGGTTCAACAACTTGCTCCCTCACGGTACCTGGCTGTGACCAAGAAGTGACTACAAGCTTGTCCCTCGTCAGCTGTATATACACGTGGTAATCCTTACAAAACATACAAATACACTTGTAGAACCATTGTCTGCCAACCCTATACATGGTCTTGGAGCACTTCCTGCTTCATAGACATACCTAATAGTTCAGCCTGTCCACCCATCTATCCACCCATATACCTGTGTTTGCCTTTACTGACAATGCAATAATGTATGTGCAAAAGGGTTCATCTTTGTTGCCTGCACCTCCCATGTACCTCTCTATGTCTTCCTTTTCCTCAGTGGCACCATGTTGCTCACTCATATTTGGTACATTGTCCTTCTCTTCACCCAAATCAATACTTATCTCTGCCTATCTAACTGTGTTCCCTTCCCTCCCCTCCCACCCCTGGTCACCAACAAAGAAAATTTTCTTCCATATATAAACCATTCCTTGACTTTTACAATAACAGAATAATACAATATTTGTACTACTGTGGTTGACTTATTTCACTCAGCATAATGTCCTCCAAGTTCATCCACATTATTCAGTGTTTTGCAGATTCTAGGTTATTCTTTAGGGCTGCATAGTATTCCATTATGTGTATGTACCACAGTTTAGTTATCCATTCCTCTGTTGATGGTCACCTAGGTTGTTTCCAACTTTTTGCTATTGTAAGTAGTGCTGTGATGAACATGGGTGTGCATATGTATGTTCTTGTCATGGCTCTTCCTTCTTTAGGATATATACCTAGTAATGGAATGGCTGGGTCAAATTGTATTTTATTTCCAACTTTTTAAGAAAATGTCATACTGCTTTCCACAATGGTTGTACCATTTTACAGTCCCACTAGCAGTGTAGGAGAGTCTCAATCTCTCTACATCCTCACCAGCATTTGTTATTTTCTTTCTTGTTGAAATTAGCTATTAGTGCTAGAGCAAGATGGTATCCCATGGTTGTTTTGATTTGCATCTCTGTAATGGCTAATGATCTGGAGCATTTCTTTATATGTTTGTTGGCTGCTTGAATACCCTCCTTGGTGAAGTGTCTATTCATGTCTTCAGCTCATTTTTTAATTGGATTATTTGTCTTTTTTTATTAACGTGTTGGAGTTTTCTATAAATTCTAGAGATAAGTCCCTTGTCAGATATGCAATTGCCAATTTTTTTTTTTTTTT
>NW_006922067.1:2197482-2198540 GCF_000298275.1 Orycteropus afer afer
TTACTAATGAAGTTTGAAGAATACAGTCTGCAGTATGGATTACATCTCAATATAAAGAAAACAAAAATCCTCACAGATGGACCAATGAGCAGCATCACAATAAATCATTATTGATTCTACAATCAATGTCAATGGAAGCAGCAGTCAGGATATTAGAAGAGTTGCAGCATTGGGAAGGTCAACCACGAAAGAACTGTTTCAAGTGCTGAGGAGCAAGGATGTCTCCTTGAGGACTAAGGTGCACCTGACACAAGACATTATATTTCCAATTGCCTCGTATACATGTGAGAGCTGGACAATGAATAAGGAAGACAGAAGAAGAGTTGATGCTTTTGAGTTGTGGTGCTAGTGAAGAATGCTGAACGTACCACGGACTGCTAAAAGAACTAACAAATTTTTCCTGGAGGAAGTACACCTGAAATGCTCCTTGGAAGCGAGAATGGCCAGACTTGGTTTCACCTATTTTGGTCATGTTGTCAGAAGTGACCATTCCCTGGAGAAGGATGTCATGCTTGGTAAGTTGGATTGTTGATGCAAATGGGGAAGGCTTCCAACAAGATGGATTGACACAATGACTGCAATGATGGGTTCAAGTATAGCAGGGATCATGGGGCTGGTTAGGGATTGGGCAGTGTTTTGTTCTGCTGTGCAAGGGGTTGCTATGAGTCAGAAACCACTCAACGACACCTAACAACAGCAACGTGATGAACTGTGGGCACTCTGGTAGCATAGTGCCTAAGGCACTTGACTGCTACCAGAGAGCTGGCGGTTCAAATCCACCAGCCACTCCTAAGATGGAAGCTTGGTGATCTACTTCTGTACTGATAGCTGGCTCAGAAACCCAAGGAGGGGTCACTATGATTTGAGTCCGACTCCATGGTACTTAACAGCAACAACAAAAACATGATGAAAATTTGAACAATAAATTTGAAAATCTGGAAGAAATGGATAGATTTCTAGAAATACAATACTTTCCTAAACTAACACAGACTGAAGTGGAAAATTTGAACAGATCAATAACAACAGAAGAAATTGAAGAGGGCATAAGAAAATTACCA
>NW_006922067.1:2199295-2204335 GCF_000298275.1 Orycteropus afer afer
CTAGGGGCTGGGTGAAAGCCCTTCAACCTTGGGGTCCAGCTCTACCTCCTACTCCAAGCCCATTGGAGCTAGAGGCATTTCTTCACTCAGACAGCTTCTGGGTGCTGAGTCTGAGAAGCCTCAAGGTTGACAAGTAAAAAAGGCACAGTCCCAATGTTACCAAACCACACTGCAGACCATTAACTTAAGTCCATTGTAATTCCCAAGGTCAGCAAAGCATAGCAGGCTGCTGAGCAACGACATGGCTACATGCAGGGTCCAAGTGTGCTATAGGCTACAGACCATTCCCAATGCTTCTCATTATATACAGGAAGCAGACTACATCTCAAAGGCAGCTACTCAGTTGCTTGTGGTAGATCCCACCATGGAGTTGATTGCCAATCTCATCATGGGGAATAACTACCACCAGATGCCCAGACAATCAACCAGGCCCAGCCAAGTTGACACACAAACATAACCACCATAATTCCACCCCTTGTCAACTTGGCATCTGTACAGATCTTCATTGGGTGACATCTGTACAGATTTCTTCCACTGGGTGGCTCCAGTTACCTAGTTCCTCTAAGTGGTAGCTTCACCTCCTTTGGCCTGGCGGCCCTGTTCCTCTCCCTCTTGGGCATGGCAGCCCCACCCCCTCACTCTTGGGCAGCGGCTATGGCTCCATCCCATTAACTCACATGAACAAGCAGCCCCACAATCCAGACCAAGTTGGTGAAAGCCTGGCTCTTTGAAACTTAGGGGGCTGTGATCATTCCACCCTCAAAGGCCATGATCCTAACCTTTCAGGCTAAGGCAGCTCTGCTTCCGTTTCCTTGGTCTCTGCTTCTGCCAATTAGTGCCTGAGGGCAACCCACTCTGCCAGGATCTTCTTGCACAAAAGGACATTTAGCCTTCTTGCTCCATGGGCCAGCCAATCTGCTATTCCATTTTAAGCTGGTCTCTTATACCAATTAATGCTCAAAGGCAACCCACTCCACCAGAAAGCTGCCTAACCAAAGGCATCAACTTTTTCCTCCATGGGCTGGTATGGCTATCGCTGTCTCATGCCAATTCTCTCAGCTCTGCTACTGCCATCTCTCATGCCAGTCTCTGGGCTCTGCCCCTGCCATCTCTCATACTGGTCCCTTGGTCTGTTTCTGCCATCTGTGATGCCATCTGCCAGGGTATCTCTCTCTGCAAGGGTCTCGGGTCAAGGACTCATTCCATTCCTGTTTCGACATTTTAGGTGTCTGCCAGAGCAACACTCCACTCTCTCCACTTGCTGATGGCAAGGGAAAAACAGAATGAGTGGTGGAAGAAGGTCGTTCTGAATATCATCTACAACCAAGTACAAAGTACATCTGACCAGTTGCAGAAATGAGGACTGTGATTGTTATATTTCTTCATTGTATATGTGCATCAGATATTTTTGTTTCCTTCTGTTATGAACTGTGAAATGTAAGTAAGGTTAATGCATTTTGGTTGTACTTGTGTTAGCGTATCATTTTAGGAACAAATATGACTTTATAATTGTCCTTATATAGAGATTATATATGGTTAAGAAGATGTTTACAACTGCCAAGTTGACAAGGGGTGGACTGTGATAGTTGAAGCTGTGTTTCAACTTGGCTGGACTACAATTCTGTGTGGTTTAAGCAGTTGTGATGTGGTTATTCCCATGATGGGATCAGATCAATATGTTCTGAGCAGCCAATCAGTTGAAAGGGAGTTTTACTAGGATTGTGGCCTGCTTCCAGTGTATTAATGGACATCCTGGGAAAAGAGACATTCTTCTGTGTATCAGGATTCTGTTGTGCTGCCAGCAACTGTCTGTGAGCAAACAATCCACCATTTGACCTGGAGATCTTGGATTCGTCATTCGCTGGAGTCAACAGCCAGGATACTGCCTGCCAACCTTGAGCTCTTCAACTCCTGCAGCTACAAGAGTCGGAGAAAGCCTCCAGGTTCACATTTGATCCAAGAACTTTGGACTTTCCAGCTTCTATAAGTGTGTGAGATAAATATATATATAAGATTTACTGGTTTTGTTTCTCTAGAGAACCCAGTATTATACAGTAAGGAAGAAGTCAACCTATTCCTGTTTGCTGATGATATGATCCTATACTTAGAAAACTCAAGAGGTTCAGTAAAATATCTACTGGAACTAAATGAGAGATTTAGCATCATGCCAGAATCCAAGATCAACATCTCAAAATCAGTTGGGTTCCTCTTCACCAGAAAAGAGGTTGCTGAAAAAGAAATAAAGAGATCAACACCATTTACAATGTTGTTGTTGTTATGTCCGTCGAGTCAGACCCGACTCATAGTGACCTCTCCTTGGGTTTCCGAGGCAGTATCACTAGAGAAGTAGATTGCCCCGTCTTCCTTCTGAGGGGTGGCTGGTGGGTTTGAACCATCAGCCTTCTGGTTAGCAGTCAAGTGCCTTAGGCACTATGCTACCAGAGCTCCCTAAACATTTATAATAGCTACCAAAAAATTAAAATATTTGAGAACAAATCTTAGTAGGGACACAAAATATCTCTACAAAGAAAATTATAAAACACTACTCCAAGAAACCATAAGAGATCTGCATAAAGGGAAGAAAATACCATGCTCGTGGATAGGAAGACTGAACATTGTGAAAATGTCAGTTCTACCCAAAGCATTCTATACATTCAATGCAATCTCAATCCAGATCCCAACAATATTCTTTAAGGATATGGAAAAAAATAATCACTAACTTTATATAGAAGGGAAAGAGACCTTGGATGGGCAAAGCACTATTGAAGAAGAAGAAAAAAGTGGGAGGTCTCATGCTGCTGGATTTTAAAACCTACTGTACAGCCACAGTAGTCAAAACTGCCTGGTATTGGTACAGTGACAGACACATAGACCAATGGAATAGAATTTAGAAACCAGAAATAGATCCATTGACCTATGGTCAGCCAATCTTTAACAAAGAACCGACATTCATTAAATAGGGAAGAGATTGGCTGTTTAATAAATGGTGCTGGCAAAATTGGATGTCCATTTGCAGAAAAATGAAACAAGATCTATACCTCAAACCATATACAAAAAAGAACTCCAGATGGATCAAAGACTTAAATGTGAAACCTAAAACTATAAAGTTCCTCAAGGAATAACTAGGGGTAAATTTAGGGGCTTGTGGGCATAGTGCCTAAGGCACTTGACTGCTAACCAGAAGGCTGCATTCAAATCCACCAGCCACTCCCTGGGAGGAAGGTTGGACAATCTACTTCCATAGTGATACTGCCTCGGAAACCCAAGGAGGGGTTGCTGTGGGTTGGATCTGACTCCACGGCAATTGTTGCTTTTGTTTTGCTTACATATGGCATAAATAGGCTATCAAGCATAACCCAAAATGCACAAACAGCAGAAGAGAAACAAGATGAATGGGGCCTTCTAAACATTAAATTTTTATGTACTTCCAAAGACTTCTCCAAAAGAGTCAAAAGAGAACCTATTGGGAAAAAAATAGTCATCAATAACACATCTAACATGGTATTTATCTCTAGAATTTATAGAAAACCCTAATACCTCAACAAAAAAAAGACAAAAACTCTAATTAAAAGTGGGTGGAAGGCAAGAATTGACATTTCACCAAAGAGAACATTCAGGCAGCCAGCAAACATATGACAAAATACTCGTGATCATTAGCCATTAGGGAGATGCATATCAAAACAACAATGAGATACTATCTTGCCCCAGCACTAGTAGCAAAGCTCAACAAGACAGATAATAACAAATGCTGGAGAGGATGTAAAGAGATTTGAACTCTAATACACTGCTGATGGGACTGTCAAATGATACAACCACTGTGGAAAGCAATATGGTGATTACTTAAAAAGCTGGAATTAGAAATACCATTTGACCCAGCCATTCCATTACTAGGTACATATCCTAAAGAAGTTAGAGCCAGGACAAGAACAGATATATGGACACTCATGTTCATCACATCACTATTTTCAATAGCCAAAGGATAGAAACAACCTAGGTGCCCATCAACTGAAGAATGGATAACAAAACTATGGTACATACATATAATGGAATACAATGCCACCCTAAAGAATAACGTAGAATCTGCAAAACACTGCATAATGTGGAGGAACTTGGAGGACATTATGCTAAATGAAATAAGTCAATCACACAAGGAAAGATATTGTATTAGTCCATTATTGTAAAAAGTCAAGGAAAGATTTCTATATGGAGGGAAATTTTCTTTATTGGTTAACAGGGGTGGGAGAAAAGAGGGAACTCTGTTATACAGGAAGAGACAAATACTGATTTGGGTGAAGAGAAGGGCCATGTACCAAATGTGAGTGATCAGTACAGTAGCATTGAGGAAGAGGAAGGCAGAGAGAGGTGCATGGGAGGTACAGACAATAAAGATGAACCCTTTTGCACATATCATACCGCATCGTCAGTGAAAGCAAACATTGATATACAGGTGGATAGTTATGTGGGCAGGCTGAACTATTAGGTATGTCTATGCAGAGGTAGAGTGTGCCCAAAACCATGTATAGGGTTGGCAGACAATGTTTCTACAAGGTATTTGCATGTTCTGTAAGAATGCCCAGGTATATAGTAGAGCTGACAGGAGACAAGTTTGTAGTCACTCCTTGGGCAAAACCAGCTACCCAGAGGGAACGAGTAGTTAGATCTGTGGGCTTGGAACCATAGACACCAGGGACATGAAGCTCAATTGGCATAATATACCACACAAAAACATTGTTCCACTTCCTATTTTAGTGAGTAACAACTGTAATCTTAAAAGCTTGCAAGTGGCTATCTAGATGCCATGATGGGTTTCTCCTTGTCCAGAGAAAAGAATAATGAAGAAAACCAAAGATTCATGGAAACAATTAGTCCAAAGACTGTGTGATATTTGGAGCTGTGTGTCAACTTGGCTGGACCACAATTCTGTGTGGTGTAAGCTGTTGTGATGTGGTTATTCCCATGATGGGATCAGATGATTATGTTTTGAGTAGGCAATCTCTTGAAAGGGAGTTTCCCTAGGGGTGTGGCCTGCTTCCAGCATAT
>NW_006922067.1:2204695-2206118 GCF_000298275.1 Orycteropus afer afer
TATATGACTATAAGACCAGAAGAAGTAGATGGTGCCCAGCTAGCACTGTCAACCACTTGGAGGGGGATCTATGTAGGAGACCTGGATAGAGTAGGAGAAAAATGTGAAACAAAACTCAAAATAATTTTAAAAAAAATATAAAGGGACCAGGTTTGCTTGTCTGATAGTCAGATAGAACCACTGAGAATATGGCACCTAGTTGCCCTTCAGGTCTGGAATTGAATCCATTCCTGTGGCTTCCAGCCAAACAAAAGACAGGCATATGAACTGAACATTTGTATTAGGTAGATACATTGCTTAGAGAGATCAATCATGGGAGAATATAAGGGTTGTGTATGCACAGGGAGAAAGTTTGGTGGGCAGTAATGCATGGGAGGGAAGGACACAGGGAAGAGCTAATTATAGGGTGGAAGTGGGAGGGGAGCTGTTGCATTGTGGGAAATTGCAGTCAATGCCATGAAACAAAGTGTATGTGAGGTTTGTATGGAAAATGAATTTGCTCTGTAAACATTCACACAAATCACAATAATAATAAAAAAAAAAAGTATAAAAAAGCAAAGATGCCACTTTGAGGACTAAAGTGTGGCTGACTGTAGCCAGAGTATTTCAATTACCTCACACATTTGGGAAAGCTGGACAATGAATAAATGAAGACCAAATTATAATTGATGCCTTTTAATTATGATGTTGGTGAAAAATATTGAATGGACTTCCAGAAGATCAACCAAATTTGTTTTGGAAGAAATACAGCCAGAATTCTCTTTAGAAACAACAATAGTAAGAGTTTGAATCATGTACTTTGGACATATTATCAGGAGAAACCAATCCCTGGAGAAGGAATCATTGTATGTAAAGCAAAGTTTGAGCTAAAAAGAGGAAGATATCAAGAGACGGATTGACAAGGGCTACAACAGTGGGTTCATACATAATAATGATTGTGAGGATGGTAGAAGGGCAGGAGATGTTTCATTCTATTGCACATAGGGTCATTATGAGTCAGAACTGACTCGACAGCATCAGAGAACAACAACAGTATTTTACATGGAGAAAAAAAAGCAATTTCAAATAGAATACATACTCTTTTTTCACATACTTCTTGGGATTCCTATTAAAGTTATATCTGAAATCAGATTTATCAAATAATATTTACGTAGCATATGGACTGTCCTCCATGTCAGTTAAAAACAGATCTCTAAGGGCATTTAAAATGGACCCCTTTGTCTCAAGTGTTTGCATAAATGTATGCATAAAATGACTCTTAACTGATGTTTGTTTTAGAAATGAAGTATAGTGGTTGTGGTTGTGATAAGGCATTAATAATTGTCTTAGAAAGAGTCTGAGTAAGCACTTCCATGTGATAGTAGGCTGGTTTTCCTCAATTAATAGTAGTCAAAGCTCCCTGTGTGGTGCACTGTGCACTGAA
>NW_006922067.1:2206748-2208769 GCF_000298275.1 Orycteropus afer afer
AATCTAAAGATTGGTGACTGTATTACCAGTCAGTAGCTACATGGAAAGAAAGCCTAGTAATCTACTGTAAAGTTTATAGATAAGAAAACCCTATGGAAGAGTTCTACTCTCTAACGCAGGTGGTCACCATAAGTCATAATCAACTTGACAAAAATGAGTTTGGTTAGATATAGTATTTGTTAGCCAGGTGTGAGTGCTTTTTTTCACTATGAGATGCCACCGATATTTAGTTGTTATTTTTAATTTAGTCAGGGTTAGCCCAAACTAATACTTCACAGAGATATTATAAAACAGAAGGATAGAAGCTACTCTGGGCAGAGAATCAGACAACATGATGGACATCTCCACTGATACTAGCTTAGTTACACAGCAAGATCATTGTCACATTCCAGACTACAGAGAGCATATTTGACTGCTGCTGATAATCTATACATAGAGTTCAGATCACTTTCACTCTCCATTAAAACCTAGAGATACCCTAAAAGACTATTAACTCTTGGTGTATGTGCTTCCATAAGATAATACAGTGATAAACTATCCCATTCAGCTATTCAGCAGAAGAAATATGAAGCGGTCTACTTCCGTAAAGATTTACAGGCTTGGAAACTCAAGGTGGGTTACTGAGTAGGAATGAAGTTGATGGCAGTGAGTTGGTTTTTTTGAAACTATAGCTTTGGTAGCATAGTGCCTAAGGCACTTGACTGCTAACCAGAAGGCTGGCGGTTCAAACACACCAGCCATTCCTCAGAAGGAAGATGGGGCAATCTACTTCCATAGCGATACTCCCTCGGAAACCCAAAGAGAGGTCGCTATGAGTCAGGTCCGACTTGACAGCATATAACAACAACAAAAACAACATGATACACAAGGTATCAAGAAAAAAGTCAACAAAAACCACTGAGAGATTATAGTTTTTCTGAGTCATAAAAGGAGAGTAGTTATTCTCATAAAATTGGAAGGTATGGGTTGAGGGAAAGTTTTAATGAAGTTCATAAAATAAATAATAAATAAATAATCCACTGCCATCGAATCAATTCCAATTCATAGCAACGCTATAGAACAAAGTACAATTGTGTTACAGAGTTTCCAAGGTTGAGATTTTTTATGGAAGCAGACTGACTCATCTTTCTTCTATAGAGTGGCTGATAGGTTTGAACTGCTGATCTTTTGCTTAGCAGCTGAAAGCTTTAACCAATGCACCACCAGAGCTCCTAATAAAGCTCATAGATATTAAATATAAACAGATTGGGGAGTGGCTTGTGAGTTGAGTGGTGAATGCATTCTGCTATCAGAAAGCAAAACTTGAAGAAACTTTTCAGTTAGTCTAAGGAACTGTGTGTTTACACTCAATAAAATAAGGAATGATAGCAGGCTTTTACCTGAGATGTGTCAGAATCAGATTTGTTTCTAAGGTGGTTAACTCAGCAGCTGTGAAGACAATCTATGTAATGGAGATAATACTGCAGGCAACAATGAAAATTGTTATGGGAATTTTTCAGTCATCCAATTAAGAAAAGTAAATGGTGTGATTTAACACAGAGAAAGAAATAAAAAAGTTGTGTGTTTGGAAGAATTGTGAGTTTGATTGATCATGGAAGCAGTTAACATGGAGGCAGGAATATTCTAAAATGAGTATCAGTTTTATCTCTTGGGTAATTTGTTTGATGGGAGTACCACCAAACAAGAAGCAGAGTAAGAGCATATTAAAAAGACACAATGAAAAAAATGAAGATTTACATGTTAATTTTAAGGTGCTAATAGAAAACCCAGATGTAAATATTCAGAAACCAATAAAATAAAATTATCTATAGTCTAGGAAATGTTCATGGGTTGGAATGCTGATTTGAGACATCAGTAGTATATAGGTGGTAGCTGAAATAAATAAAGTCATCAGAGAAAAAGAATCCAATGAAGATAAAATGATAGTTCAGCCAAAAGAATCTGGAGAATGTCAGGATAGTGTAACATCCCACTAATCATGGGAGCAGGATTTTTATTTTTTCAAGTAAGCATCTGTCTTC
>NW_006922067.1:2209916-2210941 GCF_000298275.1 Orycteropus afer afer
TTTGTCTTTGGTTTTGATGAGTTTGATGATGATATGTCTTGGTGATTTTCTTTTGCGGCCCATCCTTTTTGGGGTTCATTGGACCTTCTGAATGAATATATTCTCATCTTTTATCAAATAAGGCAAGTTCTCTTTCAACAAATCTTGGACAATGTTCTTTGTGGTTATCTTTTTTTCTTCCTTTTCTGGAATTCTGTTTACATGTAAATTATTCCTTTTGATGGTATCTTGATAAACCTTAGGCTTTCTTCATTTTGTTTTAATCTTTCTTCTGATTGATCCCTTTCTAAAAACCTGTTCAGGTATTTGTCTTCTTCCTCATTAATTCTGTCTACCACTGATTCAATTCTACTCCTTTGCCCTTTCAATGTTCTATCTATTTCTGAGAATTTAGTGTTAATTGTCTGGATTACAGTCTGTAGATTTTGTATCATTTCTAATTTTTAATTTATTTTGTCATTTTGTTATTGTATTGTCTTCTGACATTGTTCTAGGATTTTGTCTGTGTTTTCCTTAATTCTGTCAGTATTTTCCTTGATTGGTCTCTCAATCTGTTAAATATGCCTAAATATAATTCTTTTGAATTCCTTTTCAGGGAGTTCCAATGCCGCTTCTTCCTCAGAGATGTGTTCCGGTTCTGTATCCTGCTCCCTTGCTTCTACCATTTTATCTAGCTTCTTTGTGTTGACTATGATGATCTGCTGTCTCTGAGACAGTGTGACTTTATTGTATTTATATTTGATTGGTGGCTATATGTTAGAGTGATTCACTCAAGTTTTTTTTTTGTTGTTGTTTGTTTGTTTGTTTTATGTATCTGAGTAAGCAGGGTATTGCCCTCTATTTAACAGTTGGCAGCACTTATGCACTCACCACCTGTTTCCTGGTGGGCGTAATAGAGAATAAAGATGGCTTCACAGATCTCTGTTAACTGTTAATGAAGAGCAGTTAAGTGTGAGTCAGGCTGTTATTGTATCATTGTGTGTATCATTGGCCAGTTGGTGCAGAAATAAATGGTGGCTCTCACT
>NW_006922067.1:2211931-2213409 GCF_000298275.1 Orycteropus afer afer
GGTTGGGCAATCCTACTTCTGTAGTGATACTGCCTCGCAAACCCAAGGAGGGGTCGCTATGAGTCGGGGCTGACTTGACGACACATAACAACAACACCACCACCACTTGGCAATATCCAAATTGTCCATGCCATCAGGATCCCTGACAGTCCACAGCTCCACATGTCTCCTTTTTTGCTGTTTTCATGGAGGTTTTTCTACTAGTTGGAGTTTAGTCCACTTCTATATGTTTCCTTTCAAAGCTCAGAGGTCCAGGATTATCTTCTGTATCTATGTTAACTTATTCCTCTTTTCTTTGTTAAGAAGGGTCTGTGTAGTTTGTCTGCCTACTCTACCATCTTACCAGAACACCCATAAAGCAATTTTTAGAGGTGAGCTCATCTATCACATATTCATTATAAGTTATAATTTTGGCCACTATACCTAAACTTTGTTGAAATATAATGAAGGAGAAATATTATATTTAATTATAATAAATTTCTAAGCAATTCTTAAAGATATAGAAAGAAAAGACAGAGATCATAAAAGAATGTAGGGGAAAATATAATCTTGTATTTTAGAATTTGAAAGCTCATGAGAAATGTTGCCTCAAAAAATTAGGAAAATATTACATGAATTCATGTAAGTATTTAGAAGACCAATTGATATGTTCCATTCAACTAGCAGCTTCACATCCACTTGCAGTCTTTCCACTTCTGACTGCACTAACACCTGTTCTATTCAATTCTGAAATAAAATGTGCATCAGATTTTCTTAGTAGGTTGTAAACATGCTCAAAGGCAGTCCAGAGTGAGGATGTGTTCATGGTGCAAATTGCTTTTTAATATTTCTAGACATATAAACCTCCCCTCAGCCATCCTCCTCACACAATTTCATATTAACCTAATGATCTGACTATAACAAATTGTCGAACTGCATTTTGCTGCCAAACTGTTTTACAGTTAAGCTGTTGCTTTGTGCTTGCCCCTTTGTGTTCAGCCAAGTAATTTGCTACTCAGCTCCATTGCACAGTAAAAAGTGATGCACAGGGATTTGAATGAATGTAATCATGTACACAGCAAGACAAATATCATCAATGTTTTCCAACGTATTGCACTATGCATATTTTACATTTAGTAGTAAAACTATAGCTTTATTAAAAAAACATAATATAAAGAGATTTATTTTATTGTTGCTTACGATTCAAAAATAATATTCATTAGTAAATCACAGTAATTCACAATGATAAATATTGAGTAGCATTTTTCCCATTCAAAGAATGTTTTATAACTCGATTGTAGTGTTAGATGAAGTGCTTATAATTATATTGCAATAGTATTTGTCTTCTATGTCCTTCAGGTTTAATTTTTAACTTTGATTTAAGTGGTATTAGATCACTAAAATAATGTACTGTTACTCTTCTGAGAAGAAAACTCTAAGAACAGGCACAATGCTACAGCTGCCCGATAAAATACTGACAATAACAAGTTGTTGTTGTT
>NW_006922067.1:2213929-2216567 GCF_000298275.1 Orycteropus afer afer
GTGATACTGCCTTGGCAACCCAAGGAGGGGTCGCTATGAATTGGGTCCAACTCCATGGCACATAACAACAGCAACAATAACAACAATCTTACTTACACTCATACTTCCACAATCCTGATTTAGATACAGATTTAGTTATCAATGTATTAGAATTTTTTAAAAAAATACATTTTCTATTAATTTTTCCCTATAGTTATCACAGGATTGAACTAGATGGTTGCAATTTCTTGACTTGGATGATTACCAATAAGTCTTGTTTCTGAAAATACACTATCAGCTTTCTGGTGGGCTTATTCCACTTATGTTTTTAGACAGTAGCTTCTTATTGAAGAAGTAACTTCTTCTTAGTGCTATTTTAGGGATTAAACAAAAATATGAGGGAGTTGTGATAGCTTAGTGCCTAAGGCATTTGACTGCTAACCAAAAAGCTGGAGGTTGAACCCACCAGCCACTCCTGGGAAGGAAGGTTGGGCCAATTTACTTCTGTAGCGATACCGCCTTAGAAACCCAAGAAGGGTGGCTATGAGTCCTCCATGGCACATAACAACAACAACAACAACAAACAAATAAAAATATATAGCAGTTTCCCTTGCTCTGCTAACGCAGAGTGTTCTTATGAAAACTTTTGTAGGGCAAAATGATATAAAGCAAAGAAACAATTACTATTATTCACTTATATGGGAAAACATTTGGAGTACCCAAAAAATAACCACCAAATCGTACCAAGTAACACATCAAATCTAAAAGAGTACTAACACACAGTGTTCACAGGCACAGTCCAAAGCTTTAGCAGCTTGATGCTGAGATGCAGAATGTAGCTTCCAGGGAAGCAGCTTGGTGACTCCACTCTAACTGCTACAGCTCTGAGTCTCTTTAAATTTAGCTGTGAAACAAACGCTGAACATCATCAGTTTCACTTTTCGTCTTTCTTTTTTTAATAAGCAAAAATCCTCTTTGGATTTCTATCGGTGGTGAGAATGGGTACTTATGTAGGTGTTTCTTAAAAGCGAAGTGGTGTAAATCAAACTTGAAAAGTGGGGGATAATTATATAATTAATGTATAATTATAATAAAATTGCAGTTCTCAAGGAACTAATTCATTTATTTGTATTTTTTCAGTCAAGTAACTAATTAAGAAAAATTTCTCTTCAGATATTGAATTTCTTTGGAAAAATGGCTTTTGAAATATATCTCTTCCTTTGAAAGGCAACTACTTTCTAGTAATATGAATAAAACACGTAAATAAAGACATCTAATGACAGGGAAAAATCTTAATAAAAATAAAAATTGGATATTTCTCACTCCAATTCAATTACCTTATTATCTGTCTTTTCCTATGAGCTGAAATTCTGGTACTATTTTCAGGCAGAAGGTCTTTTAAAAGATTTCTTTGGTTTGACATAACCATGTCATAATTTGACATAATTGCAATTATCTTTTCCCTGAACCATTTGCTATTCAAAAAAAAAAAAAAAATCCACAGCATTTCTTCATTGTCTTTACAGTTTAGCCTCTGCAACACTGACACAGTAAACAAACCTTCAATCCTCAAATTCTTTTCTATTCACAATCTTTCCCTCAGTTATTGGTCAGCCAGTCTGTCAGTAACAAGAAATAATCAGAAATAGACCTGGGTCCCAAGGGATTCCAAAAATATAATGTGATTTTCTATACACCTTTTAGTCTATAGAGTTATTTAATCAAAACTATCCTGAACTTTTATTGCTTCAAATTCTTAGAAGAGGCTCAAATACTTTCTCTAGGTTTAATCTCTACCCTAAATTCTCAATTCTTGACTTTTGACAAAAGCACTGAGAGTTTTGGACATGAGTAATGTACTAGAAAGGAGCTCTGGTAGTGTAGTGCCTAAGGCACTTGACTGCTAACCAGAAGGCTGGTGGTTTAAACCCCCAGCCACTCCTCAGAAGGAAGGTTGGGCAAACCTACTTCCGTAGCGATACCACCTCAGAAACCCAAGGAGGGGTTGCTATGAGTCGGTGCAACTCGACAGAACATACAACAACAACAACAATGTACTAGAAACTTAATGAGATCTTAGCAAATACTTTAACATTATACTCTCATCTTTTCTTAATCCTCTGAAAATGAGATTAGACTAGATTATCTTTGAGATACTTTACAATACTAACATTGTACAATGCTACAAATTTATTCTAACTGGATATGGCTAATGTGGCATTCCCTTTTCATGTCATATTAATTTTCCCTTATGAATCATGAATTCTCTTTTTACATTATCATGATTTTTACCTACATATGGAGCCTTGGTGTTGCAGTGGTTGGCACTCAGCCACTAACTGAAAGGATGACCATTGGAACCCATCAACTGCTCTAGGAGAGAAAGATATGGCAGTTTGCTTCCGTAAAGATAGTCTTAGAAATCCTGTTGTGTAATTTTACTCTGTCCTATAGGATTGCTAAAGAACCCTGTCTTAGGCACAGTGCCTAACATATTTGACTGCTAACTAGCAGGTTGACCATTAAAACACACCAGACACTCAGGGAAGCAAGAGTGGGTAATCTACTTCCTTAAAGATTTATTGGCTCAGAAACCCAATAGGGGTAGCTATGAATCGGAATCCACTCAATGACAGTGGGTTTGGTTTTATAGAATAAC
>NW_006922067.1:2216932-2227695 GCF_000298275.1 Orycteropus afer afer
AAAGGCATGATTAGAAAAGAAGCAAGGTCATCATGAAGGGTTTATGAATCCTTTAGGGGATTTGAATATCACCTTAAAGGCAAGGAAAACTACTTAACTAATTTATATAGAATCATTATATAATCATTTTAGGAGCTCAACTTTGGTACCAGTTAACAGATGAATTGTGTAGCAAGACTTGAAGTGGAAGGACCATTTAGGAAGCTTTTGTTGACACATATACATGAGATGATAAAAGGCTGCTTCCGACGCAATGTCAGAAGAAGTAGCCAAAAGGACAATATAAAGACATTTTAAGGATATAAAATTGACAAGGTGCTTTTCTAACAAATTGTATGTGGGAAATGAGGCAGGCAGAGTTATGAACGACTGCCAATATCATAGTTCAGGCAATAGGAATATGGTGTGATTATTTACAACTAGTTTCTGTTTAATCAAGTCTGACAACCCAATGTGTGCAGAGTCCAACTGTGCTCCTCAGGGTTTTCAAGTCTGTGACCTTTTGAAAGGAAATTATTAGGTGTTTCTTTTGATGTACCTCTGGGTGAGTTCAAACCACCAAACTCTCAGTTAGTAGTTCAGTAACTCCCTTAGCTGGCTCAAATGGTTTGCACTCAACTACTAATGTAAATTTGGGTCATTCAAATACACCCAGAAGCACCTCAGAAGACAAGTCTGGTGATCTCCTTCAGAAAGGTCATAACCTTGAAAACGCTGCTCTGCGCACATAGAGGCACCGTGAGTTGGACTCAGCCTGACAGAAACTAACCACAACAACACTAATCAAAGGTTAGTAGTTTGAATCTACCTAGCAATTATATGAAATAAAGGCCTCACAATCTGCTTCTATTAAGATTACAGCCAATAAAACTCTTTGAAACAGTTCTACTTTTTAACATATGAGCTCATCATGAGTCAATGATAAAGAGGTAGGTTTTTGTTTTGGGAACTACTCACAGAGTAGAGAAATAATGTTCAGAAAATAAGTTGCTTAAAGAGTTTGACGTACCTATGGGATCCACAAGGAGCTCTGGGAGCATAGTGCCTAAGGCACTTGACTGCTAACCAGAAGGCTGGCGATTCAAACCCACCAGCCACTCCTCGGAAGGCAGGATGGGCAATCTATTTCTGTAGCGATACTGCCTCGGCAACCCAAGTAGGGGTCGCTATGAATCGGGGCAGACTCAATGGCACATAATAACAACAACAACATGGGATCCATAAGAAGAAGACAGAATAGGTAGTTGGTTTTCTGAACATTTATGTGACCACTCAAAGGTTACAGAATAATAATAGATAGCCCAAGTGGACTGGGATTGAGGCTCCTACTTGTACTTCAGTAAGAAAATCTCTACTTGTTTTATTAGATCTCTATGAAGTGTTTTATATGTACAAAGAAATTAAGAAATTTCAGAGGAGATAATATGATGATTTGTGATTTTTCTGCATATTCGTATTTTCTTCTTAATAGAAAAGAGAATAAAAAATAAGTCTGTCTTCTGGTCCAATGAACTCAAGTTAGTCCATATATATTTATAAAAATATATAAAAAGAAGTTTACTTTTTCAAAATATTGTGTGTAGTTAAGGAAGAGATGGGATAATATTATACTTGGTAGTCTTTATACTTCATAATCCTAGAGGACAGTCTAACAACTCTGTTAAAGTTATCAAATTGTACTTCACAATTCTTCACAAGGATAGAGACTTCTTATCTATAAGCAACTAATAGATATTTTAAAATCACATTCTATTCTTACGTATACATGAGACAAGGGGAGTCATCTGTGATTGTCCTTTTCAGGTAAAAAGAAAAGTCTTCAATTCATTAAAATTAAAATAATTTTTTTCAAGACTACAGTGAGAATATGTAGTGTTCTTTACCATTGTTCAGAGAGCTTTAAGTATGTTTGACCATGCAGTTCTTATTAAAATTCAGTCCAAGTTACTTAGCATTCTATTCTTCTCTAAGAGAGCCTTTATACAATGAAAGGAAGTATGAGGAGGCTGAGGTATCTCTTCTACACATATTTCATGGTTTTTCTTGCCAGTAAGTGATTCCTTAGCCCCTCTGTATTTGGCTTGCTGGCATTTTTCTGATTTCTTTTCATGAAAATGAATAATGTGTCAAAATGTGAGGTGCATATGAATTGAACCAAAAAAAAGGAGAGTTATTATTAACATTCAATTGTTAAAATTTTGCATTACATTTGTTTCATTAGAAGGGGAAGGGGGTATTAGAATCTAGCTCATATTAATGTTTGGGTACCTTTTTACTTAATGCTCTAATATTCGAAACATTTCCTTGCAGATGACCACAAAACTGCAAACATTTTTAAAACACAAAGATGGTATTCTTTTCAATTTTCCATTAAAAGTAATGAAGATGAACTGTCTTTAAGATCTAAGACAAAATTAATATAGTATTGCATATATATAATTTTGGTTTTTTACTACTTTAATTTAAGGGAAGATATATCTTCCAAAGGGCAGTGAAATTATTTTCTAGCTTCATAATAATTATGTTTCAAAGATTAAAAATTAGAAACTTTAGTTTTTTTCTTCTTTTTAATGCAATTTAGTAAGGAAGACAAAAAAAAAAAAAAAAAATCACCATACACACAAAAAAGGAAAATACTAAAATGTCCTCATTTATCACTTGCAAGGTAAGGTGTATCCTACTGTTATTAAATGTTTAATGTAGCTGTTGGCAGGTGTGTATAATGAGATATGTTTCAAGTCTGAGAGGCTGCTAATAAAACTATTTCTCATTCACCTATTGAAAAATGTGAAAATTTCCCTAATCTTTTGAAAATTCATTATAGTATTATTCTTTTATAGTTAAGATTGTTCATACCTCACAATGGTTTTTAAAACATGCTCTCTTAAATGTTAGAGCATGTTTTTTGTTAAGGAAAAAATAAAAAAAAACAGTTACCTTGTGGAAGATTTTACTGAAGAAGAATTAGAATATGAAAGGTCAAGTGCATTGGGAGAGTATTGCTTATTGATAAAACTTCCTGATTTATTTCATCAAAAATTTTCTTCTAATTAAGTTATATAGTGTGGTATACTTTATTAAATTTGTTCTTTTAATTTTTACTTTTTCAATGAACTACTAAATTGAATTTCTCCGTATGACTACTGTTCTACCAATTCAACTAGTACTCAGAGTTAATTTAAAAAATTAGTAATTAAAATGAAACATTTTAATATGTCAACATTGAAAATAGTAAAACATTTTATAGATATATGTTTTAGATTAATGATTCTCAGAGTCAGAATGTGTATATATAATCTGAGTAGATAGTTCAAAAATGTAAAATCTAAGAAATCATCTCAATTTTTTTTCAAATTTCTCATGACAATTGACAAAACATGCTTTCTTTTGACGTACTCCATGCAATTCTTATGCATATTGTGAACCAACTAAATGGAGAAGAATATCTAAACAACTCATCATCAGGAACTCATTCTGAATGTTAAGAAGTCTAGAAAAATCTTCTGCAGACAAAAGGGAAGACAATATTTGCATAATATTACAACTGAACATATGGGTAATTTTGAGGAAGTTGGCTGTGACTCCTTTCTAAGAAATATAAATCTAAGTTGATGGTATTAAAACACTGATGGCTATGTTATACTAGGTTATGTGCCAGCGAGTCAGCTCTGACTTATAACAACCCTATTTACAACAGAATGAAACACTGCTCAGTCCTGCGCCATCCTCACAATCCTTGCTCTGTGTGAGCCCATCATCACAACCACTGTGTCAATCCATGTCATTTAAGAGTCTTTCCCTTTCGCTCACCATCTACTTTCCCAAGCAAGATATCCTTCTAGAGAAACTGGTTCCTTCTGACAATCTGACCAACGTAGGTGAGATAAAGTCTGGTCATTCTTCCTTCTAAGGAGGATTCTGGTTGCACTTCTTCAAGGCCAGATTTATTTGTTCTTCTGAAAGTCCATGGTATTTTAATATCCCTCACAAACACTACAATTCAAAGGCATCAACTCTTCTTTGATCTTCCTTATTCATTGTCCAGCTTTCACAGGCATATGTGGTGATTGAAAATACCATGGGTTGAGTTAGGCACACCTTAGTCTTCAAAATGCTATCTTTGCTCCTTAACACTTTAAAGAGCACTTTTGCAGCAAATCTGCCTAGTGCAATACGGCATTTGGTTTTTTTTGACTGCTGCTTCCATGGGTGTTGATTGCAAATCCAAGTAAAAAGAAATCTATAACAATCTCAATCTTTTCTCCATTTATCATTTATAATATTCCTTATTGGTCCATTTGTGAGGATTTTTTTCTTTATGTTGAGGTGTAATCCATACTGAAGACTGTGTTTTTTTTTTTGTTTGTTTGTTTGTTTGTTTGTTTTTATCTTCATCAGTATCATCTTCACTTTCAGTAAGCAAGGTTATGACATCTGCATATTGCAGGTTGTTAATGTGTCTTCTTCCAATCCTAATGCAGCATTCTTCTTCACATAATCCTGGTTCTCAGATTATTTGCTCAGCATACAGATTGAATCTGTATACAGGATAATGAAAGGATACAACCCCGATACACATCCTTTGTGATTTTAAATCATGAAGTATGCCCTTGTTCTGTTCAAATGGCATACTCTTGGTATATGCACAGGTTCCTCATAAGCACAACTAAGTGTTCTGTAATTGCCATTATTTACAATATTATCCATAATTTGATATGATCCACAGTGTCAAAAGCTTTTGCATAGTCAATAAAGCACAGGTGAACATCTTTCTTGTATTCTTTTCTTTAGCCATATCCATCTGACATTAGCAATATTATCCCTTGTTCCCAATCCTCTTTTAAATTGGATTGGATTCCTGAAAGTTTCTTCTCAATATATTGCTACAATGATTTTAGAATTATCTTCAGCAAAATTTTATTTGTGCATGATATTAATGTTATTGTTTGATAATTCCCACATTCTGTTGGATCACCTTTCTTTGAAATGGGAATAAATACTGATCTCTTCTAGTCTATTGGCCAGGTAGCTGTCTTCCAGATTTCTTGGCATAAAAGAAGTACCTCCAGTGCTGATTCTGTTGGTTGAAACATCTCAACGGATATTCATTCCATCGATTCCTGAAGCTTTTATTTTATTTTTTGCCTATGCCTTCAGTGCAGTTTGGATTTTTTCTTTTGATACCATTGGTTTTCTATCATATGCTACCCCTAAAATAGGTGAAGGTCAACAACTTCTTTTTGGTACACTGACTCTATATATTCCCTCTATCTTCTTTTCATGCTCTCTGCACTTATAGTAGCACTTCTCAAAACACAACTGCTCAAAAACAGTGGCTTGAAAAAAACACAGAATTTTGAAGTAGATATACTATATTATCAATTGACATCATTGTGGCAGAATTATTCTATATGCATAATGCATAATGATCCCCTGTGGCACTTTTAAAAATACATAATTGTGTATTTTTACACAAAAGTGGTAAAATAGGAAACAGCATTTAGAACACCAAGCAATAATGTGGTTCTGATGCAATTGATTTTTATATGACTTTGTGCAAAGTAATAGCAGTGCAAATGAGAAAATTTTCCTGAATATGGTTTGAATTACCAGAATAACATTTATAGTGGATTGAAACCTAGAGTAATTCAATGTTTGCTCATTAAGAGATTCAATGTTGTCTGGTTTATCCTATTAAGAAGAACTTTCTTTCTACTTCTCAGATATTTTTAAATGAGTGAACAGTAATTACCATAGTGTTGCTTTAATCAAATATATCAAGTAAAACATTATTTTGGTCTTATGTATGGTCTAGGGAACAAATGTGAATGAAAGACAAATAAAAGTGATTTGTGCTTAGATAAAAAAGAGGACACTACAGATGATTGTTTAAGTTAATGCTTTTGATGTCAAATTACAAAATCAATATATTTGACAAAAAAAATGGAATTCATTATAACTCTCCAAGGTATCTTAGAGAACTCATAGAAAGAAAAACACTAAGTCTCACTAAGAAATAAGAAATCATTATCTGATTTTCTTACTCTGATTCTCTTTAACCATATATCATATCCTCACATCTATTTCCATATCCATTTCTTTCTTTTCTCTTCCTGATAAAAATTTTTCTCTGCCTTCTACATAAATCAGTTGAAAACATAATTCTTAACTCCTGTATTGTGAGTTTTCATCTTCTTTCCATTTTTATATTGTAAATAATGATTTTTACATCTAATATAACTTAAAAATGGCTGATAGTGTAGTGCCTAAGGCATTTGACTGCTAACCAGAAGGCTGGTGGTTCAAACCCACTAGCCACTTCTTGGAAGGAAAGTTGGGCAATTTACTTCCGCAGTGATACTGCCTGAAAAACCCAAGGAGGGGTCACTATGAGTCTGGTCCGACTCCACGGCACATAACAACAACAACATACTTAGCTTAAGGAATCCTGGTGTCAGAATGGTTAAGCAATTGGCTGCTAACCAAAAGGTCCATGGTTTGAATCCATAAGCTGTTCCAAGGGATACCTATGTGACAATCTGCTTCTGTAAAGATTACAGCCTTGGAAACCCTATGGCAAGTTCTACTATGTTCCATATAGTTACTATGAGTCAGAATTAATTCAACACTTTTTTTTTTTTTTTTTTAGTATATACTTAGTTGATATTTTTTAAGGAGCTCTCCTGGTGCAGTGCCTAAGGCATTTGACTGCTAACCAGAGGGCTGACAGTTGAAACACACCAGCCACTCCATGGAAGGAAGATGAGGTAATCTATTTCCATAAGGATTTACTGCCTTGGAAACTCAGTAGATGTCACTATGAGTTGGAATTTACCAATGGCAGTGGGTTTTATTTCAGTTTTGTTAATATTTTTACATTTCAGGGGAAAAAAAATTCCACAATCATCCAGCTATGACATTCAACACTTACTTATTCAAGAAGCAGTTAGAATCAACAATGTGCTTGACACTTATAACAAATTTGGAAGAAAAAAAAGTGCATGATGAGTTACAGTCAAAACAATACAATCTAGTAGGAAGGGAGACAAACAACTATATGACATATGATAAAATACATAATGTGAAAGTGTAGAAACATGTCTGAATCTTTTAACAGAATAAAATGCAACATCACAAAAATATCATGTGTAAGAAGTTTGAAGTACAAATATGGATCTTCCTGATAGAACAGGAAAAAAATATGTGAGGCAGAGGGGAGAAATATATAAAGCAAATCGCTATGTAATACAATTGTTTATGTAGGTTAAATAGACATTGTCTTTACAGAAAAGACATGAACTGCAAGTGTGAAAATGGTCGGGAATTAAACTAGATAAAGGCAAATAATCATGAATTCATTGAATCAATAGATCATGAGAATCATACATATGAGTTAACACATTTTGTTTTTGCACTCAGTATCCATGCATGCTTTCCTAATGTAGTGCTATTCCCTCCAGGAAATTCATCCTCACATTCTCATTCAAAGATGGGATGCACGTTTTTTTTTAATCTGATTTTAATTTAATTGTAATCCACTTACAATTAAAATAAGAAATTAAAAATACATTATCTTTTAAAGTAGCATCAACAATTATCTTGGTTATGTATCTGGGCATAAAATTGCTGGGTGATATGTTAACTCTACATATAATCATTTGAGGAAATTTCAGTATGTTTTCCAAAGTAGTTGAAGCATTTAACAGTCTCACTAGCAGTTTATGAAGGTCCTGATTTTTCTATTTGGTTTTTAATCATTTATTTTAATTAATTATTATTTGAATTTTTGACTAGTCATCCTGGTGAGTATGAAGTAGTATTTCATCATGATTTTGATTTACAGTTCACTGATGACTAATAATATTGAACACCTTCTCATGTGCTTATTAACCATTGGGATATATGTGGAGAAATGGCTAGTCAGATTTTTGTTCATTTTTTTCTTTTAATTTTTTTTTTTTTTTTAGGGTTTTGATCTAGTGCAAAATGGCTCAGTCATGTCCAATGAAAAGAAAAGAAGAGCAGAGTGTGGGCTGAATAGCAAACAAATCTCTGTGGATTTTGACCTAAGTAAGAAACAGGCAGCGGTCAACACACAAAGTGGCACAGTTAGCCATCATCTTATAGGGTTATCACTACCTGTTTCCTACTTGGGTCAAAATTCACTGTGCAAGATATTTGGTTGCTCTGCAATACACAACCTGTCCTTGCTTTTGTCAGCCATGACCAAACCATTTTGAACAGGTTCAAAGCCCTACTTTTCATTATTAAATTGTGATGGTTTTATGTATTATACATAAAAATCCCCTATCAGATAGATGATTTGGAAATATATTCTACCATTTTCTAAGTTGTCATTTTGCTGTATTGATGGAGTTCTTTGAAGAACAAAAGTGGTTAATTTTGATGAAATTCAATTTATCATTTATTTCTTTTCTGTCCAGACTTTTGGTGTCATATATAAATATCCTTTTTTAAATCCAACTTCATGAAGATTTACTTCTCAGTTTTCTTCTAAGAGTGTTATTTTTCTTTAAATTTTGCATTTACACTTAATTATTTGATCCATTTTGAATTAATTTCTGTATATGGCATTAGGTACAAATCCATCTTCATTTTTTTTTTTTTTTGCATGTGGTGATCCAGTTGTTTAAGCATCATTTGTTAAAAAGATTCTTCTTTCTCTATTGAGTAGTCTAGATACTCTTGTCAGTAACCAGTTGAACATAGATATACAGGTTTATTATATACTCTCAATTATTTTGATTGATCTGCATACCTATCTTTGTGCCAGTACCACACTCTCTTGATTGAGATAAGTTTGGAAATCAGAAAATGTGAGTCCTCTTATTTTCCTTTTTTTTTTTTTTATTAGGAATTTTTATGACTATTCAGGGTTCTTCCAATTTCATATGAACTTTTAAATAAGTGTGTGATTTTCTTAATGAAGCTAAAAGAATTTTTATATTGATTGCTTTTAACTAGTAAATCAACTTGTAAATAATTGTTATAATAATAATGTTAAGTCTTTGGATCCATCCCATACCATTTTTTTCCATTTAGTTTAGATTGTCTTTAATTTCTTTCAACCATGGTTCATATTTTGAGAGCAAGAGTTTTGCACTTTTTTTTGTTAGTATTTTATTTGTTTGTACACTAATTATAATTGAGATTGTGTTTTTAACTTCATTTTTTTGCAGTGTTCATTGAAAATATATAGAAATACAACTGATTTTCTATATTGATCTTGTATTTTACAAACTTGCTAAACTCACTTGTCAATTCCAATATTTTCATAGTAAATTTCTTAACATTCTCTGTATAAAAGATCAGGACATGTTTGAATAGAAATTGTATTAGCTCTTCTTTTCTAATATAGATGCTTTTTATATCTTTTTCTAGCCTAATTGCCCAGGCTACAACCTCTGTTACAACATTGAATAGAATACTCTTATACCTGATCTTAGGGGAAAATTCTTCAATATTTACTCTTAAATGTAATGATATTTTTGGATTTTTTATATAGCCTCTATGAAGTTGAGGAATTCCCTTTCTCTCCTAGTTTTCTTTAGTACTTTTATCATGAAAGGGTGGTGTATTTTGTCATATTTCTTTCTACATCTATTGAGATAATCTGTTATTTTTTATATTTATTCCATTTATGTGATGCACTATTTTGGAGACTGTATCTTCATGTCTGGGAAAACTCCCAATTGTGCAGACTGCACAATTCTTTTTATATGTTTCTGGAGTCAGTTTCCTAGTATTTTATTGAAGATTTTGCCTTCATGTTCACAAGATGTCTGTAGTTTCCTTGTAATGTGTTTGCTTGCTTTAGTAATACTGATCAACTAAACTAAATTTTGTCAATATTTTTGATTTTTCCAAAAACAAAGTTTTAGTTTCACAGATTTTTCTGTATTTTCTATTTTTTATAATTTCTGCTCTCATCTTTCCTGATTGCTTTATGTGTAGTTTCTTCTAATTATTCTAGTTTCTGAAGGTAGAAGTTCCGTTGATTGATTGATTAGAGATTGTTCCAAAACCAAAAAAAAAAAAAAAAAAACAACCCTCACTTCCATTGAGTCTGTTCCAACTCATAGAGACCCCCTTTGGGTTTCTGAGGCAGGAAATAAGTAGACTGTCCAGTCTTCCTTCAGCTGAGGCTGGTGTGTTTGAACCACCAACCTTCTGGTTAGCATCAAATGAATTAGGCAGTACGCCACCAGAGCTCCTTAAAGAACGTTCATATGTCTTAAAGTAGACATTTAAAACTATAAAATTTCCTCTAAGTACTTCTTTAGTTGTATCTCATAAATTTAAGTTACTACAGTTTTATTCGAGGTTGTCAAAGAATTCACGTTGCTTGGTTCTACAGTTGATGCCAATGGAAGCAGCAGTCAGGACATTAGACAACATGTAGCATTGGGAAAGTCAACCACGAAGAAACTCTTTCAAGTGCTGAGAAGAAAAGACGTCTCGTTGAGGACTAAGGTGAGCCTGACACAAGACATGATATTTCCAGTCGCCTCGTATGTGTGTGAGAGCTAGACAATGAATAAGGAAGACCGAAGAGGAGTTGATGTTTTTGAGTTGTGGTGCTGGCGCAGAATGCTGAAAGTACCATGGCCTGCTAAAAGAACTAACAGATCTGTCTTGGAGGAAGTGCACCCAAAATGCTCCTTGGAAGCGAGAATGGCCAGACTTTGTCTCACCTGTTTTGGTCATGTTGTCAGAAGGGACCATTCTCTGGAGAAGGATGT
>NW_006922067.1:2228035-2231415 GCF_000298275.1 Orycteropus afer afer
TTTTTTTTTTTTCATCTTCTGTGTATTTGGTTTATCCATGATTGAGAATAGTGTTTTCAAGTTTCCAACTATTATTGTTGAACTGTCTTTTCACCCTTCATGTCTGTTACTGCCTAACGCATTTTAGTGCTCTGTTACTGAGTGCATATGTGTTTATCTTAGTGATGTAGTGATCCTTTTATTATTATAAAATATACCTCCTTATTTCTAGTAACATTTTCTGTTTTATAGTCTATTTTGTCTGATTTCAATATAGCTATTCTAGCTTTCCTGAGATTGCTGTTTGTATGATATGACTATTTCATCATTTTACATTCAATTTTTATGTGCCACGGAATGTAAACTGAATCACCAGTAGACAATATATTTATAATTGGATCATGAAATCTGACAATTTTTGTCTTTGGATTGCTTAATCCATTCACATTTAATGTTATTATTGGAATAGTTGGGTTTGTGTCTTCCATCATACTTTTTATTATGCATATCTATGATGTCTTTTTCCTGAGATTTTTTCATGGAATATTTTCTAATATAATATTTAAATTTAAGAATTGCTTTTTGTTACAAAATGTTGATTATTTTTTCTCATGTTTGGTTTAGAGTTTACCACATATATCTTAATTTAGCACAATCAACTTCAGATTTATCTTAGATTAATTAAAGTAATATTTGGGAATATCACTTTTATATATCACTATTCCTTTATTTTTTTGTGGTATTACTATTATACATATCATATCTATCAATGTTACAAATTATAATTATTACTTCACCATCTGTTGTCATTTCATTAGCCAATTACGGTTTATATATAAACAGCACCTCTTATAAATGTAAATATAAAATTACATAATGGTCTTTGCTCATGGGATGCAATTTACTTTCTCAGATATCTTCCTCTCAGCCTGAAGAACTTCCTTAAACATTACTAGCAATGAAAATTTGTTAGCAACAAGTTCTCTATTTTTATTCATCTGGAAGAATCATTAGTCACCTTCACTAAAACAAAAACAAACAAACAAACAAAAAAAAACCTCCCTGACATTGAGTCATTTCTGATTCATAGCAACCCCCATTGAGTTTTGGAGGCTGTAAATCTTTACAGAAGTAGATTACCCCATCTTCCTTCCACAAAATGGCTGGTGGATTTGAACCGCTGACCTACTGGTTAGCAGTCAAATATCTTGAGGAATATATCCAGCCTATTGTTAGGAGTTATGGAATCGATTCTTGACTCACAGCAACTCTATGTACAATAGAATGAAACATCGTCCTGCCTTGCACCATCCTCACAACCATGCCATGTTTGACCCCATCATCACAGTGACTATGTCAATGCATTTTGTTGAGTCTTCTCCTTTTTTGCTCATCCTCTACTCTAAACATCATGATATCCTTCTCCAGGAACTGCACTTCCATAGAGATACCACCTCAAAAACTCCAGGAGGGGTCACTATGAGTCAAATTGACTCAATGGCTGTGAGTTTGGTTTTGGTTAATTTGTTATTCTGCTCTTCTCCTGGCATCCATTATTTCTTCTGAGAAATCACCTGTTGATCTAATTTCATTCTCTCCCGTGCTTTCAAGATTTCCCTCTTGTATTTGAATTTCTGAATTTTTACTATGAAGCGTATCTTTATGGCTCTCTTTATGTTTCTACTACTTGTATTTGGCTGAGTTTCTTGAGTATGTAGGTTGTTGTTTCTCAATAAATTAGGGAGTTTCAGCTATATGTTTTATACTTTTTCTACAATATTCTCTCTTTTCTTTCTGATATTTCCATCACATTTATGTTGATAATGTTTAACGGTATTTCAAAATTCTCTATTTTCAATTTGCAATCTCAATTAATTTTTAAGTTTGCTAATTCTGCTGCTGTTTCAACTTTAGTGTTGTGTTTTTTTTTTTTTTTTTTTTTTAACAGTTTTCAGATATTATGCTTTTCAACTCCAGAATTTTAGTATGGTTATTTTTTTACCATTTCTATCTATTGTTATAGGATATCTGGTGGTATAGTGCCTGAGGCATTTGACTACTAACCAGAAGGCTGGCAGTTCAAACACACCAGCCACTCCTCAGAAGGAAGCCTGGACAATCTACTTCCATAGATTGAAGAGGAATGGTGTGGCATGTATCATCACAAAAGATGTTTTGAGATCTGTCCTGAAGTACAATGCAGTCAGTGACAGGACAATATCCAAACACCTACAAGTAAGACCAGCTAATATGACTCTTATTCAAATTTATGAACCAACCACCAAAGCCAAAGATGAGGAAATTGAAGATTTTTATCAATTTCTGCAGTCTAAACTTGGTCGTGTTGTCAGAAGGGACCATTCCCTGGAGAAAGACGTCATGCTTCATAAGGTAGAGGTCGAGGAGGGAGGGGAAGGCCCTCGAGGAGATGGATTCACACAGTGGCTGCCTCTATGGGGTCAAGAGTATCGAGGATCATGGAGCTGGCATGGGACTGGGCAGTGTTTCGTTCTGCTGTGCATAGCTTGCTATGTGTCAGAGGCGACTCCATGGCTCATAACAACAACAATTGCTGGCTTATTGCTCAAGAGTTTACAGCAATGTACTGGGCCATAAATCCCTCTAATATAATAATTTGTTGTCTCCCTTGACTGATTAGTTTCTTAGGTCAGTGTTAGATATTTCTCCTGACTCTAAGAGTTATTTTATCTTCAGGTTCTATAGTCTAGGCTCTATAGTCATTAGTTGAACAGATATCCTCCTAACTTTCTTTTCTATAATGACACTGTTTTTGAGAGTAACTTAGTTTAAACTTCTTTGTGTTTTGCTACAGTAAAGCAGGTTCTTTAGAGAGACTTTTTTAGGAATGTATGTGTTATGGCCTATTTATCCTCCCAGTTTATTTATTATTAACATAGATTCAAATATCATGAACAAAATATTAACAACTTGGATTTTCAAGTTTTTCCCACCAAAATCCACAGGAATGCAAGTTTGATTTAATAATAAGAAATTATTCAATGTATTCTATCACATGGTTTCAAGAAACATTGTATGGCTTTCTCAATATGTGCAAAAAAATTGATTATAATCATAGGTTTCATGATAAAATAGAACATTCTTGTAGCAATCAAAAAATTTAAGATAACTTTCTTTATTTAATAAAGAGTTTTTATAAAATCCTATAGTCAACATGATGCTTAATTTATTAATATGGAATATATTTTGCATATCAAATATAAGAATAACTAACACTCTTAACACTTCTGTTGTTAAGATTATGTTGTTGTTGTTGTTGTTATGTGCCATCGAGTCAGCCCTGACTCATAGCGACCCCTCCTTGGGTTTCCGAGGCAGTATCACTACGGAAGTAGGATTGCCCAACCTTCCTTCCGAGGAGT
>NW_006922067.1:2231725-2232862 GCF_000298275.1 Orycteropus afer afer
ATGAAATATTATTTTGCCTACCAAACATGAATGTGTATATACATTTGCTAAATAAATTATAAATAAAAGCTACTGATAATAATAAGTGAGTTAATCAGTTGTTATATAGAATTCAACATACAAAATCTAGTAATTTTTAGATCTCAGTCCAAAAACAATGGATATTTTTATAAACTATACCTTTATAATAGTTTCAAATATGTCAAATGCATAGAATATTGATTTCAAAATGTATGGGTTTGTTATAGATTGAATTATGCCCTTTCCCAAAAGATATATGGACATTCTAACCCTTGCCTGTGATCTTGTTTAGAATTAGGGTAACTGAAAACGTTATCAGTTAGGTTAAAATTAGGTCATATCAGAGTAGGGTGTGTCCAATTCAAATCTGAGTGGTGCCCTTACAGTGTAATGAGAGTTAGTATTATGATAAGGCACCAGAGGAAGGGTGAAGTTCTTCTATTACTCAATCTGACTGTCGGTTACAAATGTGTTTTCTTGTTTTTTATTTGTTTTACAAATAAATGAACTTTTTACAAATTATTTTTTTTTGCAGCAGTAGAGTACACATTTTTGGTGTGTATTATTTTTATTAAAAGAAGTTTGAAAATGAATGAGTTAGTACTTGTAAAGTACTTTGTTGCTGTTATATGCCGTTGAGTAGGCCCCGCCTCATAGCGACCACTCCTTGGGTTTCCGAGGCAGTATCACTAAGGAAGTAGATTGCCCAACCTTTCTTCCGAGGAGTGGCTGGTGGGTTTGAACAGCCAGCCTTCTGGTTAGCAGTCAAGTGCCTTAGGCACTATGCTACCGGAGCTCCCTGTAAAGTACTTTAGTAAACTAGAAAAACATGTATTGCCAAATCATATGATTCCTATTTATTGAAATTGTACTTGGACTCTGACAAAAGCTTAGTCCTCTTTCCAAATACAGCTAAAATTCTACTCTCCCATGAAATTTTATGGGTTTCCCAGGAATATTCAATATATTATCTCAGCTTTTCTCGGTACTTAAACTATATGTCTGTGTAACTCTGGAGAAAATTTGGCTTGATCCATTAGGCTGCATATAGATTACTTTAGAGCCAAGTTTTAGAACTTTGCTGGCATTTCCACAGAAGCATTTTTTTTTTTTTTT
>NW_006922067.1:2233192-2236010 GCF_000298275.1 Orycteropus afer afer
ATGTTTTGCATCAAGATTTCCTCCAGAGAAACAAGTGAAAAATATGCCTGAGCATGGACTGGTCTTTACTTGGGTTTAAGAGAGTGGTTACTTTCAGTCAAACTACAAGCACTCCTCAAATTCTTGGAAAATTGTAAAGCTGAACAAATACAGAAAAGCTCTGTACACAGCAAAGACTTCCAGGGTAGAAGATGATAACCAAGGCACCATGATTTCATGCACATTTTTAGTAGTGCAGAGCAAGAAAAGTGTACAATTCAAGTCTGAGATTGCTAGAGACAGTTTAGTGAACTTAAAATCTACAGATTCTTTCTATTACTTTATGTCAGAATCTAAGCAAGGTGATATTTGTTGATATCGTTTTATGTATATTTCACTCTGGGATTCTTGCTAATTACAAATTGGGAATGATATTCCCCTTTGATAGATCAGTATAATTGCATATTTTTGTTTAGGTAAAACATTTAATGTAAAAGCAGTTTTGTTTTTATTGCTAGTTACTGTTCTTTCAGCTCTAATTCATAGCAACCCATGTACAACAGAACAAAATTTTCAGCAGTAACGCTCATCTTCACAATCATTGGCATGCTCAAGTTCACTGTTGCAGCCACTGTGCATTTTGAGGGTCTTTCAACTTGGGGGCTAGTTCTCCAGCACTAGATAATATTAAGTTGTGATCCTTAGAGATTTCATCTGTTAATCTTCTGAAGTAGATCCTTAGGACTTTCTTCTTAGTCTTTCTTAGTCTCTCTTTATATCCATAGAATCCTTGGTTAAATTGTGAAACTTTCAACTCTTATCAGAATTACTCTGATATACAACACTGTTCTATGTTATACTTCATATTCTTAGCTGTCTTCTCTATAAGCAAACCTGGATGGCACAAAAAGTTTGCAATCAGCTGTTAACTCAAAAGTTGGTGGTTCAAAAGCACAGTTGCTTCACATAAAAAAGACCTGGCAAACTGTTTCTGTAAAGACTATAGCCAATAAAACCTTATGGATCACATAGGGTTAATCTATAACAATGGAGTCACAACAACAACTTCTCCAGTAAATGTAAGAGGTTGTGAATAAAAGTACTGCCCTTATCTATCACTGAAATTTCAGTTTGTATCTATCATTAAATTTCAGTTTCAGTTATTGGCACATAGTAATTTCTAAATAAATGTTTAATGAAATATGTGTGATAGTTCTTTGGAATTGCTAGTATGGTATATGCACTATATCTACATCTATATATATTACGGTAAGTGTTTCTTACAGTGAGCTTACTCTAAATTTAACATTATAACAGTGTACTGTTTAACTTGTGTTTTATTGTCATTGTAGGTGACATTGAGTCATTTCTGACTCATGGTGACGCTACACACAACAGAACAGAACACTTCTCAGTCCTGACGATTCTCACAGTAGTTGCTACATTTGAGCTTGTTGTTGCAGCCACTGTGTCAGTTCATCTCTTTGAGAATCTTCCTCCTTTTCACTGACCCTCTATTTTACCAAGCATGCTGTCCTTCTGCGGGCACTGTTCCCATCTGATAACACAAAGAAGGACGAGAGACGAAGGGTTACCATCCTCACATCTAAGGAGCATACTGGCTGTACTTCTTTGTACAGATTTTTTCATTCCACCAGGTTTCCATGGTATATTTAATATTCTTTTCCAATACTGTAATTCAAATGTATCAGTTGTTCTTTTGTCTTCCTTATTTAACTTTTACTTTAGAAAATAAAAAAGTCACCATTCCCATTTTTCTCATTAATACATTTTATTACTTGTTTTATAATATAAAGTCTAAGCAGTAATGTTGAATTATATTTTTGGTCTGGCAACACTATCAAGAAAAACAATTTTTTTTTTTTTTTACTAAAACATGACATAGTTATGATTATTATTGGAACAATATTATTGTTTATAAGCTTTGTACAAGATGTGTGCCATGTTTTTTGCTGTATTTTGTGCATTTCATATTATTTTAAAAATGTGTCTATATTTTACTCATAGAGATACACAGTTTAGATATGCAAACAATATTTCTTAGAAACGTTGTAAAGCTCTGTCAAGATCATATTGTTATGAACCAGAATTAGAAAAAAATAAGTCTTCTGAATAAGTTTAATGTTTAAACATTATACTTTTTTTCTTAAAGTATCAAAGCAAGATGGCTGAAAGAAAATAGTGGGCCAACGCACTTGACTGCTAACCAGAAGTTTGGTGGTTCAAACCCACCAGCCACTCCTCAGAAGGAAGATGGGGCAATCTACTTCCGTAGTGATACTGCCTCGGAAACCCAAGGAGGGGTCGCTATGAGTCGGGTCCGACTCGATGGCACATAACAACAGCAACAACATAACCAAAACAAAGCTCATTGCCGTTGAGTTGGTCCCAACTCATAGCAACCCCCCTTGGGTTTCCAAGGTGGTATCACTACAGAAGTAGATTGTCCAATCTTCCTTCCTAGGAGTGGCTTGTGGGTTTGAACTTCCAGCCTTCTGGTTAGCAGTCAAATGCCTTAGGCTGTTAATGGGTACTCATATCTCAACTCACAGTGGAAACAAAGTATTAAGAAGATGGTGAAAAATAAAGAGGGATGATGGACAACTGTGATTCTACCACTGAACTTTAATAGGTCTAAATGACATGGTGTATGAAGGAGAAGAAATGAAAGTATAGTAATGCAAGTTGGAAGTTTTCTCCAAAATAGGCTCATATGATCACATGCTTATATATTGTTGTTATGTGCCATCGAGTAGGATTCGACTCCCAGCGACCCCTCCTTGGGTTTCTGAGGTGATATCACTAGATTGCCCAACCT
>NW_006922067.1:2236510-2245153 GCF_000298275.1 Orycteropus afer afer
GAGGAGTGCACTAATTATTTTAATTTATTTTTAAGTCCTCGGCCTTCTGAGAAATGCTAAAGACATGGACAGCATTCTCTCATGAATAAATGTTGTTCCAACTCACCTTGGCCATAAATAGGTTATGCCTTGTAAAAGATCTGTCATTAACATGTGATGTGGAATATGAAATTTGGAAGCATTCTAAAAGATTGAGGGTTTATTTGAAGCCAATGTATTTCATGTGTCCACCATTTTATTGACAATTAGCATTTACATGGAGCTTTCACTGTAGCTCAATTTCAGCCAATTTGTCTCACCAAAATGTTCACTTAGGGTATTCATAGTAAATTTTCAATGGCTCATGTCATCACAAATAATGAAAGGTACTTCTCCAGGGATCTTGTATTTCTGCATAGCTTACAAGAGAACTCTGTCCTTTTTCTTGGGCTATCATTTTTGTTTGTTTAATTTTAACTAATATACTTTATAGAATAATTTTAGGTATACAGAAAATTAAAAATAGTGCAGATTTCCACTAAACTTCTCCTCACATACTCACATTTTCCCTGTTTCTAACATCTTGAATACTGAGTAATTTTTTACAACTGGTGAATCATTACTGTTGCACTATTATTAACTAAAATCCATAGTTTACAATTAATTTCACTCTTTGTATTGTTGATCCTATGGATTTTGGAAAATATATATTGTCCTGTATTCATCAAGGCAGCATCATACAGGATAGTTCCACTGCATGAAAAATCTCCTGTGCTCCACCTGTTCATTGTTATCTCTAATCTCCCCAAAGTCATGGCAATCAGGGAATTTTTTTTTTTTTTTACCATCTCCATAGCTTTGCTTTTTTCAAAAATGTTATATAGTAGGAACAATAAAGTATGATTTCTTTAAATTGCATGCATTTAAAATTCCTCTATCTTTTTTCATACTGTAACAGTTTATATAATTGTTTTGCTAAATAATATTCCATTGTATGGATGTGCCACATGTTTCTTACCCACTTCCTTTTAACTTCCCTTTAAATTGCATCTTGATTTTTTTTTATTTTTTTATGATTATGAATAAAGCTGCTATAAATAGTAAAGTGCAGGTTTTTATGTGACATACATTTTCAGTTCATTTGGATGAATTTTGAAGTTGATGATTACTGGATCATGTGGTAAGACAATGTTTAGCTTTGTAATAAATTACCTAACTTTCAAAGTGATTTCAATATTTTGTATTCACACCAGCAATGGACAACTATTCTGCTGTTGCACATCTTCACCAATATTTGATATTGTGATTTTTTTTTAAATGTTAGCTATTCTAATAGGGAGTTCTGGTGGCAGAGTGCCTAAGACATTTGATTGCTAACCAGAAAGCTAATGGTTCAAACCCGCCAACCATTGGAAGGAAGATCGGGCAATCTACTTTCTTAGTGATACTGCCTCAGACACCCAAGGAGGGGTCACTATGAATTGGATTTGACTCGATGGCACTGAGTTTGTTGTTTTGAGTTTATTAGATGTGCAGTGGTATATCCTAGTTGTTTTAATTTACAATTCCTAACTGACATAAGAAAAGGATCCCCAATGGTGCAGAGATTAAATGCTCACCTGCCAAAATAAACAGTCTATTTGATCCCACCAGTGACTACAGTAGGAAAAAAACAAACAGACAAACAAAAGAAACTGGCAATACATTCCTTAAAGATTGTAATCTAAGAACCCCTACAGGGCATTTCTAGTCTCCTCAGTTAGCTTTGCCATAAATTGGAATCAAATCAACAACACGGAACAACTGGAATACAATTTAGAACAACAAACAGCAACAAAAAAACCTCACTGCTATTGAGTTGACCCCGGCTCATAGTGACCCCTCCTTAGGTTTCCAAGATGTTATCTCTATGGAGGTAGATTGCCCAGTCTACCTTCCTAGGAGTGGCTGGTGGGTTTGAACTGACAGCCTTCTGGTTAGTAGTTAAATATCTTAGGCACTACACCACCAAATTTTTATGCTCATTTTACATCTCTGTTTCTTCTGTGGAGCAATTTCTATAGAGAGCTTTTATCATTTTTTTAAATTGGGTGGTTTGTTTACATATTTTCATTTTTAACAGAAATTACAAAATAATATATCTTTTATCAGATACGTGCTTTGCAAGTATTTTTTCTCACTGTGTTTCTTTTTCTCTGATTTTTTTCCTCTTAACAGTGTCTTTAACAGAGCAGAAATTTTTAATTTTATTGAAATCTCAATTACAAATTTTTCTTTCATTGATTGTGCTTTTGTTGTTGTATCTAAACTCATCACCTAACTCAGGTAACTTAGATTTTCTCCTATGCTGTCTTCTAGAAGTTTCATGGTTTTGTCCTTTACTTTATGTCTATAACTTTTTAAAGATTTTTGTGTAGAAAGGAATAAATTTAGTATCCTAATTCATTTTTTTCCTGCATATCTAGTATATCTAGGTATTCCACAATTTTACTGAAAAAAAATTACTCTCTTTCTCCATTGAATAAATATATAGTATCTTTATTTATAATTGTCAACAAATAAAATAAGTTAATCATATTTGTGTCGGGGCTCCTGGTGCTGTAAACTGTTAAGATTTGTGGTTTGAACCCATCCAGAGTGCCTTGAAAGAAAACCAAAGGTCATAACCATGAAAATCCTAGAAGTTCTACTCTAAAATACACAGGGTCACTGTAAATCAGAATCAATAAGATGGAAACTGGTTTAAGGCTTTTTTGTTTTGTTTTGTTTTTTAGTTTATTTCCAAGCTCTCTATTCTAAAACCAACAACCCAAATGCACTGCTATGGAGTCGAATCCGACTCATAGTGAACCCTTCTTGGGTTTCCAAAGCAATATCACTAGGGAAGTAGATTGCCCAACCTTCCTTCAAAAGAGTGGCTGGTGAGTTTGAACCACCAGCCTTCTGCTTGGAAGTCAAATGCCTTAGGCACTACGCCACCAGAGCTTCTATTCTATTCTATTTGTCCATTCTTTTAGTCTATTGATCTATTTGTCCATTCTTTTACAAATACTACATTACCTCAATTATTATAGCTTTATAGAATGCCATGAAATTGAGCATGTCTTCAAATTAACTTTATTATCTTTTTTATCATGACTTTTTCTTTTTTTTTTTCAAATTAACATTATAATCAATAAGCACAAAATAACTTGAGATTTTTACTGGGACTATGTTGAATCTATGGATCAAATTGGGAAGAAGTGACATCTTAACAATGTTGAGTCTTCCTATCCATCAAAGTGGTATACCTCTACATTTGTATAGATTCTCTTTGTTTTCTTTCATCAAAATTTTGTGTTTTGTCTCATATAGATCTTGTACATATTTTGTTATATTTTTCCCTATTTTATTTTTGTGCTAATGTAATTGGAATTGTATTTTTAATTTCTAATCCCAATTGTTCATTGCTGGTATACAGTTAAACAATTGACTTTTCTATTTTAACCTTGTATTCTGCAACCTTGCTATAATCTCTCATTAATTTCATGGCTTGTTTTTAGCAATTTTTGAACCTTTTGTATAGCCAACCATATCACCTATAAATGAGTGTTTTATTTTTTTCCATTAAAACCTATATGAATTTTATATGCTTTGCCTGTCTTAAAACATTAGCAAGAACTTCCAGTACAATGTTGAATTAGATATTATGACAAGGATATTGTTTTGCTTTCTATACCAAAGAGAAAGCATCCAGTGTTTCACTATTGAGTATGATGATAACTGTAGGTTTTTCCTAGATACCTATTACAGATTTCTTCCACTATCTGAACGTAGAGGTTCCCAGGAAAACTTTCATAAGCAGAAACAACATAAAATGAAGAAGCAATTACCACTAATTTATATAGGAAAGATTTTTGAGCATTCACAGACCCAAAATATAACCTACCAAATCATATTAAACAACATGTAAAACCTAAAAGAACACTAATATCTATCTATCTATCTATCTATATAGTGTACACACAGTTCAAAACTATGTCAGCTTTTTGTTGAGCAACTGAATGCAGTTCCTGGGGCAGCAGTTTGGCAATGCCATTCTCACTGTTCCTGATGCATGCTACCTCTTTAATGGCTTATTGCAAAACAAATGCTGAATGTTGATTTTGCTTTTCATGTTTTCTTAAAAGTTAAAATCCTCTTCTGATTAAGTAAAATGTATACTAGTGTGAATTTTTCATTAAAATGAAGTGGCCTAAAGCAAACTTTCAAAAAGGGGAGATACCTGTACCAGATTTCAGAAGTCCCCTTTTGTTATTATTTTGCTCAGTTTTTATCATGAATGAGTTGTGTTAGATTGGGTTCTCTAGAGAAACACAAAAACCAGCAAAGTGTATATATATATTTAGAGAGAGAGAGAGAGAGAGAAATTTATCTTAGGAAAATGGCTCACAAGCGTATAGAAGCCGACAAGTCCAAGCCGACAAGTCCAAGTCTCTGGAGGAAACGGGCTGGCGGCAGCCTTAGCTTCTGTAAGTGCAGGGGGCCGAGAAATTAAAGGCTGGCAGGCAGTACACTGGTTGTTGACTCCAACAAAAGACGAATCCAAGATCTCCAGGCCGAGCGGTGGGCTCCCTCACGGAAGTTTGTAGTCCACACACCAGGATTCCAATCCCTCAAAGAATGTGTCTCTTCCCAGGATGTCCCTGGATATCTTGGAAGCAGGCCACACTCCTAGGGGAACTCCCCTTGGGCAGACTGGCCACTCAGAACACAGTCATCTGATCCCATCATGGGAACAACCACACAGAACTGGGGTCCAGCCAAGTTGACACACAGCTCCAACTATCACATGAGTGTTAGATTTTGTTCATATACTTTTCTGTGTCTGTTGATAAGATACCACAATTTTTCTTCTTTAGCCTATTGATGTGATTAAAAATGAAACTCATTGTCATCAGTGGATTCTGAATCAGAGTGACCACCATTGAGTTTCCAAGTCTGTAAATCTTCAAGGAAGCACCATTCTTCTGTGGAGTGGCTCGTGGGTTTGAACCATTGACCTTTTAGTTAGTAATCAAATGCCTTAAATACCACCAGAGCTCCAAATTGATATTATTGATTACATTAATTGATTTTCAAATGTTGAACCAATCTTTCATTGTTGGAATATGTTCCACTCAGTCATCATGCAAAATTATTTTTATGCATTATTAGATTCAATTGGCTAACAGTTTCTTGAGAATTTTGTATTTATGTTCACAAACGATATTGGTCTAGAGTTCTTCTGTTCTGTCATGCCTATTTGGTTGAGTAATTAGGGTAATTATGGCTTCATAGGATGAGATAGGAAGTACTCCTTTGGCCCTATTTTCTCAAAAACTTTTTTGAAAATGTTTGGATTAATTCACAAGTGACTCATCAGGGAGAATACTTTCTGCTTTGAATGTTTATTATTGATTTACTTTCTTTTGTAGATATAGACCTATTTACATGATCAGTTATTGATCACTTGAGTTATCCTGAGTTTGTTGAGTTTGTGTCTTCCACTGAAGTGGTCCTTTTCTTCTAGGTTATCAAATCTGTGTACACATAATTATTCATAATATTCCTCCTTTATTTCTTTTCTTATTGTGATCTGGATGAAAGTTTAGAGAAAAAATTAACTTTCTATACAGCAATTCATACACAGTTTGTTTCATGGAATTGATTGCAATCCTCATAATGTAATAGCTCTCTTCCCACTTCCTCCCTGTGGAAGGAGGGAAAAAGAATAACAATATTCTTTTATTATCCTTTTAATATCCATGATATCAATAGTGATAACATCTCCATTTCGGATATTTCTATTTTGTGTCTTCTTTCCTTTTTTCTTTGACAGTCTGTTAAATTTAATCAATTTCATTAATCTTTTCAAAGAAGCACCTTCTGGTTTCATTCATTGTCTCTATTGTATTTCTGTTTTCAGTTGCATTAAACCCAGGCTTAATTTTTCTAATATATTTTCTTCTGCTTACTTTAGGTTTATATTGTTTTCATTTGTCTTGTTTACTAAGATGAAAACTGAGGTTATTTATTTTAGATCTTTCTTCTTTTTTAATACATTCATTCAATGCTATAAAATTTCCTCCAAGCACAGCTCTTGCTGCATTCCACAGATTTTAATGAATTGTAGTTTCATATTCTTTTATTCAATTCTTTAAAAATTTATCTTGAAATGTCTTTTATCCCTATGATACATAGAAATATATTGTTTAATCTTCAACTATGTGGAAATTTTCCAGCTCTCTTTCTATTATTGATTTGTGGTTTAATTCTGTTGTGGCCGAAGAGTCTACTTTGTATTATTTATATTTTTAAAATGTTAAGATATGTTTTATGGCCCAAAATGTGCCATATTTTGGTGAATGTTTCATGTAACCTTGAGACTGATATGTATTCTTTTTTCGTATTATGTGTTCTATAAATGTCAATGAGATGCAACTGATTGATTATGCTGTTGAGATAAACTACATATTTAATGATTTTCTGTTTGCTGAATTATTCTTTTACTGATAGAGGAATGTTAAAGTCCCCAACTACAAGAGTCAATTTGTCAGTTTCTCCTTGAAAACTTATAACTTTTGCCTCACAAATTTGATGTGGGTTTTAGATGAATACATGTGAAGGGTTGTTCTGTATTCTTAGAGGAATGTCCTCTTTATCACTGTGTAATACCTCTCTTTATCCTTGATCATTTTCCTTATTTTATAGTCTACTTTGTCTGAAATTAATGCAGCTATTCAAAATTTCTTTTAATTTGTTTTAGTATAGCATCTTTTTCTATTCATTTACATTATCTATGTCTTAATATCTAAAATGTGCTATGTGTAGCATAGAATTTGTCTGTTTCTTTTTGATCTGCCATGACATTGTCTTTTAATTGATGTATTTAGATCATTCATATTTAAAATAATGATTGACACAATTAGATTAATATCTACTATATATATAACTATTTTCCATTTGTGGCTTTTTAAAATCTTATTGATATTTTCTGCCTTCCATCATTTGAATTGAAAAGTTTCTGTGATTCCATTTTCTCTCTTATTTTTTTTTTCTCTATTTTTTTAAATTGTTATTTGGGTGAAAATTTACAGAGCAAATATACTTTCCATACAGCAGTTCACATACACTTTGTCTCATGACATTGACCACAATTTACCACAATGCAACTTCTCCCCTCCCACTTCCTCCCCATAGTTACCTCTTTCCTGTGTCCATGCCTCCATGCACTCCTGCCTCCTGACCTGTCTCTCTGTGCATAAGCAGCCCTTCTTTCTCCCATGCTTGTTCTCTCCAAGGAGTGCACCTACCTCAGGTAAATGTTCAACTCATATGCCTATTGTTTGGCTGGAAGCCACAGGTGTGGGTTCTATTCCAGACCTGAAAGGCAGCTAGGGGCCATAGTCTCAGTGGTTCCACTAGGCTCCATCGGGCCAGCAAACCTGCCCCCCCTTTTATTTTTCCCAAATAATTCTTGAGTTTTGTTCCACATTGTTCTTCCTCTCTATCAAGATTTCCTACATACATCCTCTTCCAAGTGGTTGAGAGTAGTAGCCGGGCATCATCTAGTTCTTCTTGTCTCATAGTCATATAGGCTGCAGATAGGATGGTGTACCTGTCACTAGGACTAATTGTTTCCATGAATTTTTGGTTTTCTTCATTCTTCTTTACTCTGGATGAGGAGAGACCCATCGTTTCATCTAGATGGCAGCTTGCAAGCTTCTAAGATCCTAGTCGTTACTCACCACAGTAGGAGTTGGAACTATGTTTTATGTAGTATATAATGCCAAGTGAGCTTGATGTCCTCTGCAACTATGGTCCAAGCCCACAGGTTCAACTACTCAGTCCCTCTGGGTAGCTGGCTGTGACCAAGCAGTGACTACAACATTATCAGCTCCACTATACACCTGGGAATTCAGATCATACACATAAAGTTATAGGACCATGTCTGCCAACCCTATACATGTTCTTGAGTACACTCCCCACTTCATAGACATACCTAATAGTTGAGCCTGTCCAACCATCTATCCACCCATATACCCATGTTTGCCTTCACTGACAACGCCATACTATATGTGCAAAAAGTTCATCTTTGTTGTCTGTACATCCCACGTACCTCTCTATGTATTTCTCTTCCACAATGCCACTATATTGATCACTCACATTTGGTACATTGCCCTTCTCTTCACGCAAATCAAAACTTATCTCTATCTATCTAACAGGGTTCCCTGCCCTCCACTCCCACCTCTGGTAACCAAGAAAGAAAATGTCCTTCCACAGATAAACGTTTCCTTAACTTTTACAAGAGCGTACTAACAAAATATTTGTCCTTTGTGATTGACTTATTTCACTCAGCATGTCCTCCAAGTTCATCCACGTTTTGCAGTGTTTTGCAGATTCTACATTATTCTTTAGGGTTGCATAGTATTCCATTTTTTATATGTGCCATAGTTTGGATATCCATTCCTCAGTTGATGGACACCTAGGTTGTTTCCATCTTTTAGCTATTGTAAATAGTGCTGCAATGAACATGGGTATGCATATGTCTGTTCTTGTCATGGCTCTCACTTCTTCAGGATATATACCTAGTAATAGAATAGCTGGGTCAAATGGTATTTCTTGTGATGTGAAGGTTTATCA
>NW_006922067.1:2246897-2250757 GCF_000298275.1 Orycteropus afer afer
GAGTGTCCTTGGGGTTGCTGGAAAGCAGAATGTGTTCTTAAGCTCCAGGAATCTGCAAGAGCACTGTCTCTTTAAAGATCCAAAATAGTCAAGCCACTTTTAAACCTTCAAAATGGCGGATCCCTCCAGACTGGCAAAAGTCCACAGCTCAGCCCACCTTTCTCTTCACCTTCTCTGTTTAGTTCCCAGCCACCAGAGCAGTCCTCTGTGCAGTTTCTGGCTACTAGGGGTGATTTTTAGGTTAATTCTTAAGTCTTACCACCACTTGGCACTCTCAAAGCTGTCTGTGCCGTGCCGTCAGGATCACTTAGGATAGCGGCCAGACCACAGCTCCATCTGGTCTGTCTCCTTTTTCGGTATTTTCATGCAAATTCTTCTGCTAGTTGGGGTTTAGTCCACTTCTATATCCTTCCTTTTAAGGGTGAGGGGTCCAGGATTATCTTCTGTGTCTGTGTTAATTGGTTTCCCTTTTCTTTGTTGAACAGGGTCTGTGCAGTCTTTCTGCCTATTCCACCATATTACCAGAACTCCAAGTGCAGGACTTCTCTCTTTTTTTAACATACCAATTATACTTAAATATATTGTAATGGTTGCCTAGAATTTGAAACATATATTTACAACTAATCTAAGTCTATTTTAAATCACATTATGATTATACTCCCTCACATGCTGTTTCATTTCCTTATAATAGAATATTTCCAATTTTTCACTATCATGCTTTACAGTATTGCTATCACACATTTCCTTTTTCATTAGCTATAATCACTCAGCATAGTGGCTAAGACACTTGCCTGCTAACCAGACAGCTGGCAGTTCAAACCCACCAGCCACTCCTCGGAAGGAAGGTTGAGCAATCCTACTTCCGTAGTGATACTGCCTTGGAAACCCAAGGAGATCACTATGAGTCGGGTTTGACTCGACGGTACACAACAACAACAACAACATAATCACTCAATACATTGCTGTCATTACTACTTCAAATACCCAGCAATATGTTAAATAAAACAGTAATAAGAGAAATAAAAAGCTGTGGTCTAATCTTATTTATTCTTTACTCTTTCTCTAAAGTGTGTCCTCATTTTCTTTTTATGTAGAACTGAATTCCTATAGAATTATGTAGAATTGAATTCATATTCTCTTTGAAGAGCTTCTTTTAAGATTTTTTGAAAGTATGCCTGTTGTTGTTGTTGTTGTTATGTGCCGTCGAGTCAAACCTGACTCATAGCGACCCCTCCTTGGGTTTCCGAGGCAGTATTACTACGGAAGTAGGATTGCCCAACCTTCCTTACGAGGAGTGGCTAGTGATGCCAAATTCACTCAGTTTTTGTTAGTCTGGGAAAATCTTTATTTCTTTGTCAGTTTTGAAGGAAATATCACTGAATTAAAAAAAAATCTTTTGGTGGTTTCTTTCTTATAAAATTTTAAGTATTTCACTATACTTTTTTTCTGCTTGCATTATTTCTGAATAAAAATCTAAAAAGAAAAACAAAAATATTCCTATCCTTCTTTCTCTATAGGTAAAACTTTCTCCCCTCTAGCTTCTTTAAAGATTTTCTGATTGTCTTTTTCTTTCTACAGTTTGAATATAAGTACAAAGGTATTTGTTTCTTTGTTTTGGTGTTTATTTTACTTGATGTTCTTTTAGCTTCCTGGATTTGTAAATTTGTGTCTATCATTCATTTAGGAAATTTCTTAGCTATCAATATTTTTAATATTTGTTTTACTACTTTCTCTCTTTCTTCTCCCTATTTTCATTATATGTATGATACACACTTTGCAATTGTTCCAAGTATCTTAGACATACCCCTTCTTTATTATTCCCTTTTTTTTTTTTTGCATTTCAGTTAGAGAATTTTTTTTTGACAAATTTTCAAGCCTCTTTTTCCTTCCTATAGCCATGTCTAGTACATTGTTAATCACAACACATTTTTCTCTTCTGTTACAATGTTTTTGATTTTTAGCATATCATTTTGAATCCTTACAATTTCTATCTTTCTCCTAACATTACCTAACAGTTTTTGCATGTTGTCTACTTTATCCATTAGAATTCTTAGTATATTAGTCATAGTTATTTTAAACTCTGGTCTGATAAATACAAAACTTCTGCTATTGAGCCTGGTGCTTTGGCTACTTTTGTTTTTTCATGCTTTGTTGTTGTTGTTACCTCTCAGTATGACTTAAGTTTTTGTTTGTTTGTTTGTTTGTTTGTTTTTAACTAAATGCAATTTCTTGGATAACAAGAACTGAAGTAAATGGACCTTCAATCGTGAGGGCTAATGTTTATCTGGCTAGGAGTTATGTTGTGTTTATTGTTTGCTGTATCTGTGGTTGTCTGAGCCTTCAGTTTCTTACAGTATCCTCTTTTTTTTTTTTTTTCACTCCTTTGTTTTCTTTAGTAAAGTCAAAACTTGCCGTTCTTTCAGCTAGAATCCTTTTATGAGACAGGATTCTTGTTGATGTAGTGGTAAGGTGTGTGGGAGAGGAAGATAAAGGACTGGTGGCACAAGCAGTTAAGTACTCAGCTGCTAACCAGCAATTGGTGATTCAAATCCAGACAGTGGCTCCACAGAAGGAAGACCCTGTGAACTGCTTCTGTAAATATTACAGCCAAGAAAACCCTATGGGACAGTTCTATTCTGAGTTGGAATTGACTTGGCAGTACCTATCAACAACATTATCAGGACTCAGTCTTTTAGTGATCATGTTTACCTGGGCTGTGACCTTGACAAATGCTTCTCAGATGGGGAGTTCTGATGGGGTAGTGCTTAAGGCATTTGACTGCTAACCAGACGGCTGGAGGTTCAAACCCACCAGCCACTCCACAGAAGGATTGGGCAATTACTTTTATAATGATAACACCTTGGAAACCCAATGAGGGTTTGCTATGAGTCAGATCTGACTTGACCTCAGTGAATTTGGTTTGGAGGTGATTCAAAAACTAGATGTGGCTGGAGTTGATTATTTTTTTCTCCTTCAGTATCAATTAAGCTCTGATAAAGTAGTTTGCCTTGAAAACTGGGAGGGAATATTTCAAATGGTTAGTTTTCCCTTCCCCTGAGAATAATTTTTCACCAATTTCAACGTGAGAAACTGATGGTCTCTTCTAGGCATAATTCCCAGAAATATGTCCCCTACAGGATTGAATTTGTAGGAGTCTTTATCTCTCAAACTAGTCCACATTCACCTTCCAGCAGTTCATTAATTGCAATTAAATTTTCTTACCTGTTTCTGGGTCTAGCTCCTTCTGTTCCAGTAAGTTATAACTCTATATTCATATTTCTCTAGTTTTGGGGGTATTGGTTTGCATCTTGATCTAAGTGTTTTTGATGGCTCTGTGACAATTATTTTTGGCTTTTCTCTTTATTAATTTTTTATTTTGGTGAACATGGAACTAATAACTTCCAAGTTCTTTACTTGGAAGAGAAAAACCAGAATCAGACTATTTTTTCAAAGGCTTTTGTATTTAAAGCAGTCTTGGAATTAGGGATACTGTCTTACTCCCCAATCCACCTACTCCCAGATCAAAGGGTAGGCATATTATAGTATTAGTATATATAGTTTTTTGCTCAAAATCAAAGAACAGATATTCTTACTGTCCAGAATTAAAAAGATAATGTCCTTCTCCAGAGCAAGCATGATAACAGCTCATTATAAAATATTAAGCTTTTCAGACTTCAATATTTCTTCTATAATGCATTCACTGTGTCTACAGCTCTCCTCCAACCCATTTTATGTTCTGCTCTAAGATTTAGAGCTCTAAAAACTTGTACAAGTATGCTGACATATTGGCTAAGTGTTATCTTCCAAGTAGTGTTAAATTTTTGACTTTCATATTTCTTGACATATATATATATATATAT
>NW_006922067.1:2250857-2267180 GCF_000298275.1 Orycteropus afer afer
GACAAATATTTTACATATATTCAATTGATAGCATAATAAGGGAACATATAATTAATATTATGTTACACAAAATAATATTATACTTACAGATAAACCCCAGCATCTAGATTAGTAAAAAATGCACAAAAATGTGCATTTGAATAAACAAATTTATAAATTTATTAAGTCTTTAATAAATATTGCACTGTGAAAAATAATAGATAGTTTGGGACAATAGAGAGGATAACTAGAATTCTCTGATTAAATGTGTAATTACACCAACAAAACCCATTTTGAGGCTAAAAACTATGGAATTGTGATGGACTTTTGAGAGTTTATGAAGCCTAAATAAAGCCTAAATCACTTCATTTGTATCACAAAACATGTGGCTAATCTTCTGTGATAATCTATATTTTATCTCTTCATGTATAGAATAAGTAGCTATCAAAGAGGATAAGGCATACATACTTGTACCTTCTCCAGATTACAAAAGTTATCTTTAGGAAAAAAAAAAAAAAAAACTTAAAAGGCCAAAGAGAAAAATAAAATGTTTAAAAATAAAAAAAGTAGTGAGTTATTCATTATCTGTTTTATATTTTAAGTGATGTTTCAAAAAGAAAAGGTGTATATAATTTCCTTTTTGAATTAATGATTTCTACCTTCATATTAGCTCAAGAGATTAAGAGATTCATTTTGTTTAACAGTTTCCACTAATATATATATATAAATATGTGTATATATGTGTGTGTGTGTGTGTGTGTGTATGTATATATGTATATATAGTGTTTTTCTACTGGTGTTGTTAGGTACCATTGAGTAGACTGTGACTCATAGTGATCCTATGTACAACATAATGAAACACTGCCCAGTCCTGCACCATTCTCAAAAATCTGGCTATACTTGAGCCCATCAACTGGGATGTAACAGGAAATCTGGTTTAGACAATGTTGATCCACACAGCACATCAGATATAATTAAGAGAACCAGCCTATGAACTAATGAAGCAGAGTCAATATGGACAGTATTTCACAAGTTGATACCAAACAGAACCCTGGCATTTCTGGGGAAATAAGACATTAGAAAATAAAATATCGTAAGTGCACAGATATACATGGAAATGAAACATTTGTCAATATGACATAGATCTCTTTAAAATTTTGCTTATAAAAAGTCAATGCCAAACTCAGGTGGTTAATATATTCTTAATAAAATTTATGGATTTTTTTTTTTCTTACTTTGTGGATCTAGAATCCTTTTCATCACTACCCAAGTCTTATGATATAAGTTATAGCTCTAAAGTCACTTGTGATTAAAACATAAAGTGTTAAATTTGCAAATATAAAAATGGTGTCAGAGCAATATATGACCTCCTCTAACTTCACAAGAGGGGAGAAAAATCAAGATCAACAGCCCAAGGCTTATTCCTATGATGTGAATATCATACATGTCTCTACCCTCCAACATTTTTACCAATTCTGACCCTACCGTCACTCCCAGGGCACTCTCTACTTGTCTACTGGCTTTGATAATCCCTTTCAATGGCCACACAGAATGCACAGAGAACATTAATGATTACGGAGTTTATTAAAGAAGTAACAATCAGGATCAGTAACACTTGATCAGGACAGCCTCCCCTCAATTGTGTGCTTTGGTCTGGCCACTGCCCTGCTCAGGTAAGTGTTACAAAACTTTTTTAGCTCTGCTGATAAATACCTACCAGCAAGCCTCTGCACAAAGATACTCAGCTTTCTTCCTCCATGGGCTAGGAATCCCAATGCTCTGTCTCATGCCAATCCCTTGAAACAGAAGCAGGGATCCAGGTAAGGGGAGGAACTCAAACCATGCCCCAAAAACCATGGAGGGAAAGTGAGGGAAAGGAGAGAAAAAGCCAGGGGACCAGGACAGAGCGAGGAAGCAGCAGCAAGGATCCAGGTAAGGGGAAAGAACAAGGCCTCACCTCAAGTGGCAGGAAGGAGGCAGGGATCCATGTAAGGGGAGGGTGGAGAGGTTGCAAAACACTAAGGGAGACAAACTTGTTTGTCTATTTGGCCTGCTGTGGTGGTGTAGTGGTGTGAGGCTTGAGGTTGTGCCACTGGTGTTTCAAACCCAGCAGGGTTGCACATGGTGCACATGTTTCAGCGCAACTTGTAGACTGAAGGCAGACTAGGAAGAAGGAAGAGCCAATCCACTTCTCAAAGAATTTCCAGGGAAAACCTTATGCAGAGCAGAGAAACCTTGATGCATTACTGTGAAACTTTATGAATAGCCCAGAAACATTGTCCAATACAGTGCAGGAGGATGAGTCACTTAGGTTGGAAGGCTCTCAAAATACGACTGGGAAAGTGCTGCATCATCAGAGTAGAACAAGCCTTAATGATATGGATAAGGTAAAGCTTCAAGACCTATATTTGCTGATATGGCAACTCCAGTTGAGGAGAAACAGCTGCAAACATCTATTAATAAGCAGAACATGGAATCTAGGAAAATTGGAAGTTGTCAAAAATGAAATGGAACACGTAAAGATTGATATCCTAGGTATTAGTGAGCTGAAATGGAATATTTTTGGCATTTTGAATCAGACAACAATATGACCTACTATGCTGGGGATGACAGTTTGAAGAAGAATGACATGACATTCATCATCACAAAGGTTGTTTCAAGATCTGTCCTGAAGTACAATGCTGTCAGTGGTAGGATAATAGCCATATGCTTACAAGGAAGACCAATTAATACAACTATTATTCAAATTTGTGCACCAAACACCAAAGCCAAAGATGAGGAATTTGAGGATTTTTATCAGCTTCTGCAATCTGAAATTGACTGAACATGCAATTAGGATGTGTTAATTACCACAGGTGACTGGAATTCAAAAGTTGGAAACAAAGAGGAATCACTACTAGTTGGAAAATTTGATTTGGTGACAGAAATAGTGCTGGAAATTGCATGATAGAATTTTGCAAGACCAATGACTTGTTCATTGCAAATACCTTTTTTTAACAACACAAATGGCAGCTATACACATGGACTTTGCCAGATGGAACAGACAGGAATTAGATTGACTACATATGTGGCAAGAGATCGAAATCCAGAAGATTAATACTAAATTTTCAGAAATACATAACATGTTGAACAGGCAATGGAGTAGAATTGAATCAATGGGAGACAGAATTAGTGAAATTGAAGGCAAATATCTCAATACTTCTTAGAAAGAGATCAATCAGAAGAAAGATCAAAGCAAAATGGAGAAAGTCTAAGGTTCATGTGGGAAACCATCAGAAGGAATAACCTACATGTAATTGGTATTCCAGAACAGGAAGAGAAAAGAAAATCACTGAGAAAATTGTCCAAGTTTTGTTAGAAGAGAACTCCCTGATATGAAGAAAGATGAGAATATATCTATTCAGGAAGTTCAACAAACCCCAAACAGGATAGACACCAAAAGAAAATCATCAAGGCATATCATTATCAAACTCACCAAAACCAAAGACAAAGAAAGAATCCTGAAAGCACCACGGAAAAAATAAAAAGTTACCTGGAAAGGACAACCAATAAGTCTAAGCTCAGATTTCTCAGCAGAAATTATGCAGGCAAAAAGATAATGGGATGGTATATATAAAACCCTGAAAGAGAAAAATTTCCAACCAAGAATTATGTACCCAGCAAAACTGGCCCTCCTTTATCATGGTGAAATTAGGACATTTCCAGATAAGCAGAAATTAACGGAATTGGTTAAAACCATACCAACCTTACAAGAGATACTAAAGGGAGTCCTTTGGACAGAGAAGCAACAGCAGCAAACAACTGACCATTAACACACTTGGTGACATAACCCAGAAACCAACCAGGTATGAAGGTTGGGCAATCTACTTCCGTAAGTGGTACCACCTCAGAAACAAAAGGAGGGGTCGCAATGAGTCGGGGGTGACTCGAGGGCACATAACAACAACAACAACAAGGAAGTATCCAAAGTAAATAAGCCTACAAGATCATAAACAGGGAAACACAGACATCAATTGACAAATGAGGATGACTACAAACCAAAAAGAGGGAAAAAATTGTGTAGTTACAGATCTACTAAATGGTAGGGAAGTCAAGACAACTGTAAGATAGAACTGACTGTTCTAAACTTGAGAAGAAAACTATAAATCACAGGGTAACCTCAAAGAAAAATGATATACCTACACATCAAAATAAAAAAGAGGACCAACACAAATATTTAGCAAATACTAAAACAATAGCAATGAAGGAAGTGATAATACGATTCATAAATAAAACAAGCTCAGTGCAGAAAATTATATGGAACAAAGAAATGACCACTACAAAAAAGCACGTAACAAAAATGACAACAACAAATTCATACTTGTTGATAATTACATATCTGGCAAGGGACTTGTAACTGGGATTGGTGGAAAACTCCAACACCTCAACAGCAAAGGAATTAACAATCTAATTGAAAAATGGGCAGAAGACATGAATAGACACTTTATCAAGGAGGATGTTCAGGTGGCTGGCTAATACATGGAGAGATGCTCGCGATCATTGGCCATTGGGGAGATGCGAATCAAAACAACAGTGATATGCCATCTCGCCCCAGCACTGATGGTGGGATTCAGCGAGACAGAAGATAGTGAATGCTGGCGGGGATATGGAGAGACTGGGACTCCCGCAAAATGCAGGTGGAACTGTGAAGTGATTTGGCCATTGTGGAAGGCAGTATGGCAATTTCTCATATACCTGGAATTGGAGATGCCATTTGACCCAGCAATCCCATTACTAGGTGTGTATTCTAGAGAAGTAAGCCCAAGGACAAGAACAGATATGCACATCCATGTTAATTGCACGACTGTTTGCAATGGCAAAAAAGATGCAGACAGCCTAGGTGCCCATCAATGGAAGGGTGGACGACCAAACCTTGGTACACACACACAATGGAATGCTATATAGAACTAAGGAATAATGTAGAATATGCAAAAGATGGCATAGAGTGGTTGAACTCGGAGGGCATTATGCTGAGTGAAATAAGTCAATCACAGAAGGACAAATATAGTATAAGTTTGTTGTTGTGGAGAGTAAGGAAAAGGTTTATACATGGAGGGAAACTTTCTTTGTTGGTTGTCAGGGGTTGGAGGGGTGGGGAGGGAGCACTGCAAAAAAAAAAAAGACACATCACTTTAGTTTTGTGTATTTCACTGTATATAAATTATATTTCAATAAAATGCATTTAAAAAAAGAAATCCAGAGGGTCTAGACACAATTAATCAAAACTATCACTTCTCACATGACAAAAGAACTATCATGTAGCAGATGGCTAAGGGTCTATGTCTAAAGTATAGTGTTTTAGCTTCCTAGGGCTACTGTAAGGAGTTCCGGTGGAGTAGTGAGTAAGGCATTTGACTTCTAACCAGACGGTCAGCAAGTCAAACCTACCAGATGCTCAGTGGGAGAAAGTTGAGGCACTCTACTTCCATAAAGATTTACAGCCTTGGAAACCCAATGGGGGTTGCTATGATTTGGAATCAACTTGTGGCAATGCGTTTTCTTTTTCTTTTTTTTTTTTTTAATTTAGTACTGCTATAATAAAGTGCCACTAACTGGATGACATGTAAGAGCAGAAATTTACTTCCTCCCAGTTCTGAAGGTTAGGGGTCTGAAATCAGTGTATTAACCATATTGATGCTTTCTGTGGTCTGAAGGAATAATCTGTCCCATGTCTCCTAGCTTGTGGGGATGGTTGACAATTCTTGATACATCTTGATTTATAAAACCAGTTGCTATGGAGTAGATTCTGATTTATAATGACTGTGTCAGAGTAGAACTGTGCTTAATAGGGTCTTCAATAGGTTTTTTCAGACCTAAATCATCAGACCTTTCTTAGGAAGTGCCTCTGGGTGGACTTGAATATTGTTTCAGTTAGCAGCCAAGTGGGTTAATTGTTTACACTCCCAGGGACTCCCTTTGGTTTGTACTTAACTTCAATCTCTGCCTCCATCTTCACAAAGCTATCTTCCCAGCATGTGTCTGTCTCTTCCCCTCCTTTATAAGAAATCCACTTATGTTGATAACATTCCAAAGACACTATTTCCAAACCACATCATAGCCACAAGTTTTGGACAGGGATAGGTAATAAGCATTTGAACTTAACTTTTTTGAGACACAGTTCAAACCATAACCTGTGATAATCTATAAGAGTATCCTGTACACTTCCTTGTTACTTCTTGTTGTTGTTGTCGTTTAGTATTATTGTGGTAACAATAATAACTATAATAATTATAATAACTATAATAACACTATTGTGTACTACTTTTTTGAGTTGGAGAATGTTTCTTTTGTTTAATCAACAAATACTGGACCAGAATCTGGGCATAAACTGACAAAGAATAACTGGGATTATTATTTATTTAGATGTTGGCTACTACTGGGGATAATGGACATAAAGTAAAGAATCACACAAGCATATGTAAAATTTCAAAAGAATAAAGTGCTTTAAAGGAATTATATATTGTTTTCAGCACACGATCAGCAGAGTTTGATTTTGTTTGGTAGAATGATACATTTCCTTGAAAATACAACAAGAGTTGGAGGTGCTAATTTCAGTTGAGTGTTTGACCTCTCTATAAAAATATCCTGGAAGGCAATTCCATAGCCGAGGGCCTCAAAAGGACCAGTGTATTTGGACCATAGGAAGTAAAGAAAAATAAGTGTAAAATGAAGCTAGAGAAGTAGAAATTAAAGTCCATAGTAAATTATTTTGCCTTTATGCTAAGCAAATGAGAAGCCTTTGTTATACTTTAGTAATACATTAGGAGTGTGAGAATATGGACAGAATAATTTTAAGATTTTAGACTTGTATAAAGGGGTTAATTACTACTAATACCTTATTTTATAAATATATATAATGTAATATATATTATACATGTTGTTGTTATGTGTTGTCCAGTTGGACTTGACTCACAGCAACCCCTCCTTGGGTTTCTGAGGCAGTATCACTACAGAAATAGATTGCCCAGCCTTCTTTCCAAGGAGTGGTTGGTGGGTTTGAACTGCCAGACTTCTGGTCAGCAGTCAAGTGCCTTAGACACTATGCTACCAGAGCTCCTATACATACATATATATTCCATTTCTGGAGTCTTATTTTTTGCCAGTTCTTTCAGTGGAGCTTAGATTTCTTCATTCAATACCGTTGGTTCTTGATCACATGCTAGCTACCCCCTGAAATGGTTGAAGGTTGACCAATTATTTTTGGTACAATGGCTCTGTGTGTTCCTTCCATCTTCTTTTGCTTCTTCATGAATCTTTCAATATTTTGCCCATTAATCTTTCATTATTGCAAGCCAGTACTTTATGCTGTATTTTAAATTTTGAGCGGTTGGAGCAATTTTACCATTTTTAATACAAGTGATATATTTTTGATTCTCTGCATCTCTCCAAATTCTTTCTGTATTTGGGAACCTTATCTGGGAATGGTAAGGACTTCCAGATAGTGTTTATTTGGAGTATTTATTGATGGTAATTCTTATGAGAGAAGTGAATTCATTTGCAGAGTATGACCATGGCTCTGACATATTATCACGTATGGAAAGGACAGCATTGACTCTCAGCAAGCATTTCAATATGATGACACTGAATTTAGGGAATTGCTCATGTTTTCTATCATTTCTCTTATATGTTCTATATCATCTTTCTTGCTATTTTTGGGAAATTTATTTTATTGTGGCTCAAGTACATTTTCTCTTGTCTGTAATCTTTCTTACAGACAAGAGAAAATGTACTTGAGCCACAATAAAAGATATTTCCTAAAAATAGCAAGAATGATGATAAAGAACATATAAGAGAGCTCTGGTGGCATAGGTATTTGACTGCTAACCAGAAGGTTGGTGGTTCAAACCCACCAGACACTCCTCGGAAGGAAGGTTGGGCAATCTACTTCCGTAGTGATGTTGTTGTTGTTGTTGTTGTTATGTGGCATCGAGTCAGTACGACTCATAGCAACCCCTCCTTGTGTTTCCGAGGCAGAATCACTACGGAAGTAGTTGCCCAACCTTCCTTCCGATCCGTAGTGATACTGCTTCGGAAACCCAAGGACGAATCACTGTGAGTCTGGTCCGACTCCACCGCACATAACAATAACAACAACATTGCCTTGGAAACCCAAGGAGGGAGCGGTCTCTGTGTATCAGATCCAGCTCAAGGGCAGTGTGTTGCTTTGTTTTGCATAATCCTTCCTGCTTCTTGTGGATGATTAAAGAATGAAACAAAACAAACAAGGCTGTTTACAAAGTGAAACTATGCACCATAGTTTCCAATGGCTAATTTTTCCAAAGTACAAAGGCTTCTGGGTAAACTCAAATGGCCAGCTTTCAGTTAGCATCCAGTATGTTAATCTTTTGTACTAACTACTCAGGCATTCCTTGGGTCCATTAATCAAATATAACAGTTCTCATATGCAATTATCCAACTTATTATTATTTTTTTTTAATTTCTGCTTAATGTTAGAAATGTTCTTATTTCCTTGGGAATATTCATTATGACTAATACTATTGCTTGGAAGCCAGAATGGCCAGATTTCCTCTCACCTATTTTGGTCATGTTGTAAGAAGGAACCATTCCCTGGAGAAGGATGTCATTCTTGGTAGGGTGGAGGGTTGAAGAAAGAGGGGGAGGCCTTCAACGAGATGGATTGACACGGTGGCTGCGATGATGGGCTCAGGTATAGCAGGGATCATGGAGCTCGTGCGGGATTGGGCAGTGTTTCATTCTGCTGTGCATGGGGTCGCTATGAGTCGGAAACGACTCAACGTCACCTAACAACAACAATACTATTGCAATAATTTTCTTCATATGCTTTTACACTGCACATTTGGTTGGCTTTTATAATATCGGACTATTGTCTTATTTGGTTAATTCTATATTTGCACCCTTGAATTGTTATCTTCTATAAGTAACATAAATTAGGGAATAGGTAGATTTCAGCACCTTGTTTGTGTTATGTCAGTCAATTTAACAAAACATTTAATATTAAAATATGGGGACATCTCTACAAAATTTTAGTCTTAAAATGAGAAAGAAAATAAGATGGTATACTGACATATCATGTTGAATGGATTTGTCATTAATAATTTTCTGGTAGTATAGATCGTGTTTTATAATACCCATGCTTCTTAAAAAAAAAACCAAATAAAAAACTCACTGCCATTGAGTATAATCCAACTCATAGCAACCCCCGTTGGGTTTTGGAGGCTGTAAATCTTTACAGAAATAGATTGCCCTATCTTCCTTCTGTGGAAGAGCTGGTGGGTTTGAACTGCTGGCCTTCTGGTTAACAGGCAAATGCCTTATCGACTACACCACCAGAGCTCCTTATACTTTATAGAGAGGATATATTTCCTAGTAAAATGTGTTTGAGCTAATGTTTATATAAAAATTATATTTATATTTAATATAACATATTTAGCAAAGTTAAAAGGACTTAGGAGACCTGTTGACTCAATGGTTAAGGGCTCAGCTGCTAACTTGAGAGGTTTGTGATTAGAATCTAGCAACTGCTCCTCAGCAGAAAGATGGGGCAGTCTGCTTCTGTGAAGATTATAGCCTTGGAAAACCTATGAGGCACTACTACTCTGTTCTATGTGGGCACTCTGAGGGGGAATTTACTCCCAGGCAACAGGAAAAATGAGTTATAATTCAAATATAACTTGCAAACCATCAGAATAGCAGTGCCTAAAGTATCAAAGGAATGAAAATTGCATACAAAACTTTATTTAAAAAAAAATTACCACTGAATCTAATTTTATACAAAGCAATATTTTGTTAACCATATTTGATGATTCATAACAACCATATAGATGATCAGGAAATAATATTTAAGCACTTTATGTTCTAACATGATTGCCTGTTACCTATACATTGGCACTTAACTGTGATTTATTTACATTGAAAGAAATTGGATAGAGGTTTATAGTTAAGGTATAAAGCATTTGATTTCTTCCCATTTACAGTAATAGGAAACAGATTCCCATTATTATGGTGTCAAGTAGAAGAGTGTGGTATCTTAAAGATCTATTATTTCACTACTTGGCTCTTTTAATTTGCTTGCTTTGTAGTATTTGCACTGTTCCAGAGTCTCTAATTGCTTGCATTATTTCAATGACTCAGAAAGAGAAGAGGAAGTTTGTATAAAAAAATGAGGTAAGTTTGCCCATAACACGAGAAAATATTGATCCTTCTCATTTGGATATATTTTTCCACTTAATTTCAATATATATTTCTGCAATGATATTCAATAATCGATTGATGTTATTGTGCAAAGCCAAACAATGTAGCCTGTTGTTATGTGCTGTCGAGTCGGACCCAACTCAGAGTGAACCCTTCTTGGGTTTCTGAGGCGGTCTCATTATGGAAGTAGATTGCCCCATCTTCCTTCCCAGGAGTGGCTGGTAGGCTTGGACTGCCAGCCTTCTGGTTAGCCATCAAGTACCTTAGGCACTAGGCTACCACAGCTCCTCAATTTAGCCTACTACTTAAAAATAATTTGACGAATTTATTTTAATAATGGTATATTTGGCAAAATATAACTGGTTATAAAAAATGTATATTTCCTACACTTGTGTTTAAGCATTTGGAAATATTTGCTTTTATATATTTTTGAGTAATTTTCTACACCTCCTTTTTTAAAATTCAATTACGGTTTTTGGCAGTAAGCAATTTTGTCAATCCAAAACAAAACAAAACAAAATTCACTGCCATTCAGACGAATCCTACTCACAGAGAACCCTCCTTGGGTTTCCGAGGCAGTATCACTATGGAAGTTGATTGCCCAATCTTCCTTCTGAGGAGTGGCTGGTGGGTTTAAACCGCCAGCCTTCTGGTTAGCACTCAAATGCCTTAAGCACTACACCACCCAAGCTCCTAGTTCTGTCAATAACAGCTACTAATTAGTTGTCATTTGATTTTTAAAATCTCTGATTTGGATGTATCATAAACCATGACGTTTCTATACATATATACATATATCTGGAAAATCCAGTGAATTGTAAGTAAAGCCTAATAATTTGGGGAAAAATAAAAAATATACAGATTGTTATTATTAATATGAAATTTTATTCCTCTCTTAGAAGACTGAGAAGAATAATTATCCTACAAAGCGTAGTAAGCACAGAAGAACTGAGGATTTTCCACTGTGGCCCTTGTACAGCCTTCTTCCTTGGAGCTGTTCCTCTCTGCCCCTTGTTATAAAATCCTAATTGTTCAAACCATGACTGGTAATCAGCAAAATCAAGTCCTTTCTCTCCGAGAAATGTGTCTGAAACGCTCCTGCTTAAACATTACTCTGTTTCCTAGTTAAATGCTTTTAGGAATATTCCCATCTGGGACATTTTTGAATAAAGGTTTATGCTAATAATGCTCTACTTGATTTTCTCCTACAAAAGGTATTATTGTGCATTAATTCATTCTTATGAACATCATGTAACTTGTATAATATTTAAAATATCTGAAACTGATGATGTAATGTTGTTATGAGGTAAAAATATTATTGTTGTTGTTGTGCGCCCTTGAGTCGGAACCCACTCATAGCGACCCCTCCTAGGTTTCCGTGGCAGTATCATTACGGAAGTAGATTTCCCCATCTTCCTTCCGAGGAGTGGCTGGTGGGTTTGGACAGCCAGCCTTCTGGTTAGCAGTCACGGGCCTTAGGCACTATGCTACCAGGGTTCCCAAAACCACACCTTCCAAACGACTGCATGGGACTTCTAGTGAGCCCTCCTTGAATTCGCAAGGAGGGCCGAGTGGAGAAAGAGACCGCCAGGTCCACGCAGCACAGATCGGCTGGTGGGTTTGAACCGCCAGCCTTGCGCTTTGTGGGCGACTGCCTTAGGCCCGGAGCCATCCTCTAGGGCTAAAAATATTATACTCTAGTGTAAATGTTTTTACCTTTTCATGCATAAGATAAACTGTTGTAAATGAAATTCTTCTCATGTAACATTCCAAAGATGTTTTTCATTACACTAGTTCTGACAGGGATTTTGATCAGATGAGATTGAAAAATGATGAAAATTGAAGTCCGGTGATACCCAGCCTCTCACATTATGGCACATCCAGATTATAGCAGTTTTTATATCACAATAGTTTGAGATAAAGACAATAGAAGCTGAGGACACCAAGAACTAGATAGAACCAGTTCAGAGTTTAAAGGCCCCAGGATTTGTTCTACCTTAGTCTTTTGCTGAAGTTACTGGTTGCTATCATGTGGATTCTGACTCATGGAGACCCCATGTGTGCAGAGTACAGCCAATCCATAGAGTTTTCAAGGCTCTAACCTTTAGGAAGACGATCACTAGGCCTGTTCTTCAAGGTATGTCTGGTTGCTTTTGAACCACCAACCATTCAGTTTGTAGTTGAGTGCTTAACCATTTGCTCTACTCAGGTATTCAAGGTTTCTTATTGCATCCTCAAGGTTTTCAAGCTTCTGATCCAGCCCCTTCATACAAACAAACAAACAAACAAATAAACCTCACTGCCATCACGTAGGGTCCGACTCATAGCAACCCCCCCTTGGGTTTCCCAGGAGGTAACAGTATGGAAGTAGATTGTTCAACCTTCCTTCTGAGGAGCGGCTTGTGAGTTTGAACTGTCAGCCTTCTGTTACCAGTATACCACCAGAGCTCCCAGTCACTTCATAGATATTCACAATTTATGTTAGCCTATTTAAAGCTCAGGAGCTCTGGTAGCATAGTGCCTAAGGCACTTGACTGCTACCCAGAAGGCAGGTGGTTCAAACCCAACAGCCACTCCTCAGAAGGAAGGTAAGGCAATCCTACTTCTGTAGTGACACTGCCTCGGAAACCCAAGGAGGGGTCACTATGAATCGGGGCTGACTTGACGGCGCATAACAACATTTAAAGCTCTGAAAGTTCAGCCTCAAAAGGAACTATGTAATTGTTTTGGTTGTTATATTTGTTCACTTTGTTAGTCATTTAGTTTTCGCTTTTTTAATTCCAGCTACTTTTGCAGTTTTTGTTTGTTTTGTTTAAGTTTGTTTTTTAAACAAAATCTATGTGACAAGTTGGTGTGTCAATTTGGCGGACCTGGTTGAGTGGCTGGGCAGCTGGTTGTCGTATTCCCCATGATGAGACTGGTAATCAACTCCATGGTGGAATCTACTGTGAGCAGTTAAGTAGCTGCCTCAGGGATGTAGTCTGCTTCCTGTATATAACAAGAAGCCTTGGGAAGCAGTCTTTAGCTTGTTGGCATGCTTGAACCCGGGCATGTAGCCCAGTCATTATTGAGCAGCCTACCATGCTCTGCTGACCTTGGGACTTTCAATAGACTTGAATTAATGGCCTTCCATGTGGTTTTGTATCATCGGGACTGTGCCTTTTTATTTGTTGACCTTGGGCTTGTTAGCCTCAGCAGCCAGCAGCTGTCTGAGTGAAGAGATGCCTCTAGCTCCAGTGGGCTGGGAGCAAGAGGCAGAGCTGAAGCCCAAGGTTGAGGGGCTTTCAACCAGCCCTTAGGGCCTGGCACTTTGAACTCGGACTTAAAGCCTCCAAATCGTAAGAATAAACTCCTGTTTGTTAAGGCTATCCCATTTGTGGTATATTCTTGTCAAAGCGGCACTAGGTAACCAAAAAAATCTATTGAGGGAAAATATTTTGGAAAATGTTATTCTAATCTTTTTGAGGCAGATGGTATTTTTCTACAAGTTATGCCTTTGACATAAAACAAATGAGAGAAAAATCTAAATAAGATATTATAAAAATATCTCAATTTGGGGATATATATTTTTAAAATAAAAGGTATTGGGTTAAAATAGGAAATTTAATGATGGCAAAGTAATCATTTTAGAAAATGACCCTTTTCTTTGCAGCATTCTATTTGCTCTTTTTTTATGTAATGTGTTTTCTTTTTGCAATTTCATGCTTCTTATATCCTTTCACAATTTTCCATCCATTCCAGATATATAGTGATAACACTGATGAATCCTTCACATTTAAGGGGAAAGCATTTAATGATTATTTATATATTTTTTTAAATAAAATGTATAAAATTTAAAATGAATACTTATAATAGCAATTTAGAATGATTTAATTCTTATTTAAATATTTAGCAGTTCATAATAATATTAACACAATTATATGTAACTTACCATTTGTGGTACTAAAAATCATATGTAAAGATTTACAAATATTATCTGCATTGCAAGCTTTCACTACAGTTCAGCTAAATAAACCCTTTCAATTGATCTTAAATGGAGAATATTTTTCTACGCCATGAATAATGCTTCAAATGTTCAAAGTTCTGCAAAGATTGCCATAGAAATGATACATAAAATAGAGTGACTTGCTTTAACAGAACATTTTCAAGTGAAATAAGATTTTAAAGCAGAGTATAGATAGAGTAGTTATTAAAAGACATCGAAGCAAAACCAAATAGGAAGAATTTATGCTCTTGAGTACTTTGCTGAAATCTTTTCAGTTGTGTTGAAGCAAGATTGAATCTGTGCTTTTCCAGTTTTGTGTGTCAGGTAAAACATAGCAGGGGGTGAAATGAATTTATCTTTTGGTCTTCAAGTAAACTAAAAGCAATTTTGGTCTTCCCATGTGGTCACTTGAGGTGCTTGTCATGTTCAAGCTAATGATATCAGGCACCCTCAGGTTGTTTAAGTATTCATGAAGTAATTAAATTCTCATTAACATATAAATAAAAGAAAACTGGAAACAAGTTTAGCAGGCACCTAACATCTGTTCTAATGCTTTTAAGTATTAAAATGTGCCACACACAGAAGGAAAAGTGCATTCTGTTCAGGGAAGTATTTTGCATAGATTATTTATAGAAACTGTAATTAAACTGATTTGGCATATTAAAGAAAGTTAACCGCAGAGCATTACTGAGAGTTTGTCACCTAAATAAGGAATTAAAAATAGGAATGGGAAAAGTAAAATTAGGTTTTGTTTGTTTTACATTTCAGATAAAATTAAAGAATAATTGAAATTTATTTCTATTCTAAAATAAGCAGGTTAAAATTCATTCTGTACAGGCATACATCCAACTTAGCAGCTGCCACCAAGACTCTTTCATTTGAAGTTATAAAATGCCTTGAATACTTGTCCAAACATTTCACTTATAACCCATAAATTTACCTCATTCACATGTACAAATAATTATCTTATTTCGTGCTTTTTTATATATGGATCTGTCAAGTGGTAAAGTGGAATGTATTGAACAGAATCAGCCCTTTCATTATTAATCTTCCCATTCCATTTCCACTTATACGAGATCCTTTTAAGCTATGTAATACATTTTTCTGTTTCTCAGTCTTGTCAAGCAAATTAGACATTCAAATAAAATAAATTCACCTTTTTCTCATCCAGGGTTGTTAAAATCTGAATGTTGGCTAAAACAGGGAAAAAATAATATTTTAAACAAAGTAGAAGTGAAAATATTTAAAAATTCTAAGTCCCTAAATAGAACACAAGAGTAATTTGGAATCCAATCTAATACTAACTGTCATGCTCTAATTTTGTGTTGAAATCTTGTTTTTATTATCATTCTGGAGATTTTGTTGTATGTTTGAAGGACTAAAACATACACGTTTTATGTGATAAAATCAGAGTAAATCCACATGATGAGTGAGGGGGAAGAAAATAAAAACAAAATAATAAAACGAACTTTCAAAAACAGTAAAAACCAAATTTAGAGAATTTTAAACCATGCTTAGATTTTCTCCCCCCTCTCATTTCAGTAGAAAAATATAAAACAGGCTAAATGTGACCACACAAAATTTTAAGGGCAAGGTTAATTCTGCTACCTTAGTTGACCAGAATATTATATGGAATTTAAAAGTCTCGTTATTAATTGTTACAAATATTAATGGAATTTTGTTTCAACTAAGCAATTGCAAAATGTGATTTGGGCTTCCTTAGGAGCTCTGATACCGTAGTGCCTAAGGCATTTGACTGCTAACCTGAAGGCTGGTGGTTCAAACACACCAGCCACTCCTTGGAAGGAAGGTTGGGCAATCTACTTCCATAGTGATACCGCCTCGGAAACCCAAGGAGGGGTCGCTGTGAGTCGGGGCCTACTTGTTGGCATATAAAAACGACATCTTCTGGCCTACACTAATTTCACAAGGGGGAGAGAAAATCACTATCAGCAGCCCAAGGCTGATTCCTATGAGACAAAGGTCAGACATACCACTTCCTTACAACCTTTTAACAATTCTGACAGGAAGAGTCTCTCCCATGGCACTCTAGTTCTCTGGGGCTTTGATAATTCTTTGTGATTGCCACACAGAACTCACAGATTATGTGAGTTTATTAGGGATGACTATGCTCTGGTAGCATAGTG
>NW_006922067.1:2269135-2269788 GCF_000298275.1 Orycteropus afer afer
GAATAGGTAGTCCCAGTATTAATTAAAAAGGAGATTGACTTACCCGCTACCTTGATAGTGACCCTGGGCTCAGCGAGTGTGATCGGGGTTGTTGAGTCCGGGCTCCTTCAGTCGTTAGTGGCCAGGCCCAAGATTGTAGACAGCGGGTTAGTGCATGGGGAGGATGGCCTTCCGTGCTTTGACACAGAGGGACAGTCACTCTTCTTCCAATGTCTTTTTAAACCACACGCTGGACATGGGCCGGGGGCCGGTCGGGGCTGAGGGCAGGATTTGGCCCAGTGTTTTTCTTACCGCACTTGAAGCAGGATCGGGGAGCTGCTGAGGAAGGAGGTCTTCTGTCACTATGTGCTGGCCTCAGGGCCGCTAGCAAGGCATTGGCCTGCAAGGTGGCTTTTTGGCGGGTTCTAGTTTCCCTATCTGCCTCCGCTTTTTCCACCCGGGTGTTAAAGATTTTAAAGGCCATATTTATTCAGTCTCCGATGGGAGTTTGGGCTTCCTCTTTAGTTTTTTTTAGTTTCTTTCTAATGTCAGGAGCTGACTGGGTTATGAAATGAGTGACTAGGACCGTGGCCCCAACCGGAAAGGAAAGGTCTAGATGGGTAAATTGGGTAAGGACTTTGGTTAATCGGTTTAGGAAGGTGGCTGGGTTCTCA
>NW_006922067.1:2271258-2272305 GCF_000298275.1 Orycteropus afer afer
AATTGCTCAGTCAGGACAGCCCACAGTAGGCCATGTCCGTAGGCATACCTCTTTCTCCCTCCATGATCAGGGAAGCCTGCCGCTCTGCATCATGCTGGCCTCTGGGTTCTGCTGCCTCTATCTCTCTGATGCCTCTTTGCTGAGTAGGTCCAGTGCAGGGATCTCAGGTACAAAGGATGCATTCCACTCCTGGTTGCTCTTTCTTGATGTAGTGAGTTCCTCTTTTCCACCTCTGGGATGGCTCATTTTAAGCTTAGCAAGATGGCATAACTGACCAATCCCTGTAATAGGGTCCGTATAGCTGATTTTCATGGTGCCACAACAACAAGGGTGTCATGTACATTTTTATGTTATCAACAAGCTGTCCAATGCATGTGGTGGGCCACAAACACCTCACATTTGCATAGTCCCAACCAGTCATACTAGTAATTCACTACACCACAGCAATCTAATTCTTTTGATATTTTAGCTCTATGATTTCATATAATCTTTGTTTATTTCCAAGGTCGTTAGAAACAAATGTCTTGGGATGATCTAAGATTAATTTTCTTTTAAAAATTGGCTACTTAGGAACCAGATAATGCCTCGTTTCCATTGTCAACTCCTCTGAAAGGGACCATAATAGGAGATCCTGTATAGAACAGAAGAAAAATGCAGAACAAAACTAAAAAAAAAAAAAAAAGATCAATCTTACTGGCCTGATATAAAATGTAGGAATCCCTGAGACTATGGCCTTTAGTCACCCTTCAACCCTTCAAGCCTGGAACTGAACTCACCCCTTTGGCTCAACTTTCAGCCAAAGAATAGATAGGCCTCTGGGGTGAACAATAACACCTGCGAGGTATGCACTCTTTAGAATAGTCCATAGAGGATCAAAAGGACAGCATTTGCCCAAGGATAATGCTCAGAAGGCAGGAAGGGAAAGGAAAGGACAAATGGGAATGGTATACACAGGGAAGAAGGGAGGAAAGTACAAAGGGTGCTGTTACATTCTGCGGATTACATTCAATTTTACCAAACAAAAAATATGCACAATTGAATGGGAAG
>NW_006922067.1:2272834-2273877 GCF_000298275.1 Orycteropus afer afer
ATTTAGTTCATTCATCTAATGACTACTGGATTTATTGTTCCATATATCATGTTGTTGTTGTTGCTATATGCCGTGGAGCAGGACCCGACTGCACTACACTACCAGAGCTCCCAATATGTTCTATAGAATTATGCAAAGAAAAAATATATTTGGAATTTTTATTGACATCTCCTCTTAAATTCTGTGTAGTAGGTAAAAGAAAGTGTGCAAGTCTTGTAAGCTTAATATGATACAGTAATTCAAATAGTTATTTAAGGTAAAACGTTCAGATTTCTCAGGTTGAGACTTCCCCTTTCCTTACACCACCCAAAGTTGTGTTTGGTAATTGGAGATACTTAATCTTAAAATATTTTACAGGGATTGAGGAGAGATAAGTGGTCAGAATCGCACAATATCCTCTGTGTGCTCCCTGGATTCTGTCCCAATATGTTCTGAACTCCTGCCTGGATGGATGGACTGAAGAGTAAGGCAGTTGCTATACTTGGGAAATAGGCTATCTGTTGTTGCTATAATATAAAGCTGAGTACCTTAAAACTCAGCCTCCCATTCCATGAGCACATTCTATTTTTTTCCTGATTGACTTAACCCTTCCTTGGTTTTCACTATTTGCTACTTTGCTTCTTTGCTAATTGTTATAAGAACTGAAATCAACAAAATTTCCTGTCTTGCTTTTAAACCATGCTGAGAATAACAAGAAGCAGTTTAACCCCCCACCCCCACCCCCAGGAGTGAAACACCTGAAAACACTTACTCAGAAAATTTATTTGTTCACCATAATTTGCTTTAAGATCCTCGTTTAACTGTATCAGTTCAAAGTTACTATTACATAATATACCACAATCCTAATCCATACATATTCCCCTCCCTTCTCTCTTTTGAGACACTATTAATACTTTGTTAAAGCGATATTTTGAGATACCGTTAGGACTCTGTTAAGCGACAGGACTTCGCCTCTCATGTTTGGTCACCGTGTTAGAAGAAAGTCATCATGCTTGATATAGTAGATGATCAACAAAAAAAGAAGAAGATCATCAATAAGGTGG
>NW_006922067.1:2273977-2274496 GCF_000298275.1 Orycteropus afer afer
TTTTTTTTTTGTTTGTTTGCTTTGTTTTGTATTTTTATTTTCTAATAGTCATCTTTTAAAGAATCAGTAGTTTACTGGTAATTAGTCTAGCTGACCCTTCTTACCTTGACAGATCTCATAATATAGCCATTTGATTTCAAATTAGTTGCTCCTCACAAGCCCTCTGCAGGACAATAAAAGAAATTTCAGGCCCCATCCACAATATACAAAAATGTAAAAACTGTGAGAAAGTTAAATTCTGGCCTTTATTCAGTTTATCCACTTGGGACCAATAAACTTAGCTTGATATGGCCATTCACAGGTTGTTAGGAACAATGTGCAAGACAGTCCTTTTCCAAACCCAATTAATTAGGTGAGGAAAAATTTTCAGTCCTGAAAATGTCTTCCAACTCATGTAAAAAGTCTCTTTTATTTGGACTGAAGCTCACAGGCAGGTTCACTCGGGTTTTAGGCCCCCTATTCTTGGAGTGTCTAAATTATTTTAACTCTTCCTCTTTACAATCTTTATGATCAGAAATA
>NW_006922067.1:2275169-2275769 GCF_000298275.1 Orycteropus afer afer
TCTTAGCCACTATGCTACCAGAGCTCCCAAGTTCCATAATACATAGGTGTAAAATAGTGGTGTCAGTCCTCATTTAATTTCAGGAGAGATAATGTGAAGCAAGATCATCTCAAGGTTGATCCCTATGTAGTGGAGATCAGACATACCTCCACTCTCTAAATGTTTTACCAATTCTGACACCAGCCATCCTTCTCATGTCACTCTGATTCTTTCTGAGTTTGATAAACTGTTGCAATAACCACACAGAACACACAGATCATACTTACAATTAAATGGTTTACTAATGAACAGGGTACAACTCTGGATCAGAATCAGTAGGCTACAACTCAGGGAGGTAACATAGCCCTTCTTCAGTGCAGAACATCTCTTTCAGCTCCTCTCAATGATGTAGACATCCTCTAAGGTCCCTGAGTACAGGTTCTTATTGGCCTGCCACCCGAAATTGCCAGCTCTGTTACTGAGTCTCTTCTGGGCCTCTCTCTGTCTTCAGTGTTACAGCCCCTGACCGATTTTGTAGCCTTCTAGGGGGTTCTGTGACTCCTTTCTCTCTCTTCTTTCTTCCTTCTGTTTCTTCCTGCTGTTTCTTTCTGTATGGGGGGG
>NW_006922067.1:2277329-2278063 GCF_000298275.1 Orycteropus afer afer
CTTAATGAACTACGTTAGATTGTATCCCTATTTAACAATGACTTTATAGGACTTTGAAAATGTGTTAATACTTTCTTTTTAGATTATATAATAATTAAATTTATACAGATATTATTTGCCATGTTGTAAACTTAGAAAAGAAGAATAGTAAAAGGAAAATATTCTCTTTGGGTAGTATTAAATGCCAATAGAATCCCATCAGTGACTTCTTCAAAGGTCAACCATTTGTGTCCATAAAAGCAAATTTCAATTATCTTGGACACACTCTCAGCAATTGCCACATTACTTTATGTGCAATGCTTGGCTATTCAAGCTAAAAAAGAGAATGTATTTTTGAGGTTCATTAGATTGCTCCGAGATGTGAGAACATATATGCTAATTTTAGCCTTGAGGAAAATTTTAAGGCCTATTTTTTTCTTTTTATTTTGTATTCTGTGATTTGCAACAAAGGCTTGTGAACTTACCCTAAACTGCAACCTGCAAATTTAAATATTAGTATTAAAACCATTGTACTTGCTTTAATATTCTTCTTTATTTAAAATTATTGATTCTGATTTGTGTGTGTGTGTGATATTCAAAACAATTCTAAATAATCTATAACAATTTAATCACATTCTTAGGAAAATATGCTATACAACCTGTATCTTTTAAACATCGATATTGAATAAAACAAATTATTTAATAACATATACTATTGTGAACTTAGGAGCTCTGGTAGCATAGTGCCTAAGGCA
>NW_006922067.1:2293180-2293909 GCF_000298275.1 Orycteropus afer afer
ACCATCAAAGTTACAGGAACTGCTGTTAGGAAATGCAGCTTTAAAATTCAACATGGAGTTTAGACTCATGTCAAGACTTTAAAATGGAATTAAGGCTCTATTTTCTGACAGTTCTATTTACATACACAAAATGCCTCTGATTGTAAGCTCTCGTACAATTTATACGAACTAAATTCAGAATATTTTGTCAGAGCTGGATAGAAATAGTATCAGAGTATCATTGCCTCTGGCTCATATTTACTTATGAGAATTTCAGAGTTCAGTGAATTTTAATGAACAAAATAATAATACTCATGCAATAAAATAAATTCAAAGATATCATGCCCAAAGTGGTTATCTGAAACTTAAGTGCATTTATATAGCCTACTAAAAAAAGCAAAACTTAAAACAAGTTGTGAATAATTTAGTTGTCTTTAGTTTATGAATGGAAATTGATCATACTTGCTTTATACTTATTTTTTTCATATCCTTAATATCTTATTTTTATAACATAAGAATATACGTTAAATATGTTAAAATACATTTTTTAAATGAGTGGCATATATTATTGTACTTCTGAAAACATATATTTTACAGTTCAAATAATCTGCATATATACTGACCTTTTACAGTTTAAAATCCTGATCGAATATACGACTAACCTCATAAAATATAGGCTTCAATATGACTAACTTTCTCTGTAATTCTATAAATAATATGTGGATTGTATACAATACTACTAAATTATAT
>NW_006922067.1:2294384-2296077 GCF_000298275.1 Orycteropus afer afer
GATGGTTCAAATCCACCAGCCACTCCTCGGAAGGAAGGTTGGACAATTTACTTCTCTAGTGATACTGCCTTGGAAACCAAGGAGGGGTCGCTATGAGTCAGATGTCACTCCATGGCAGTGGGTTTGGTTTTTGCATTTTATACTATGATAAGGAATCTTGGTGGTGCAGTGGTTTAGTACTTGGCTGCTAACCTAACAGTTTGCAGTTTAAACCCACCCAATGGCTCCATAAGAGAAAGATATGGCACTTTGCTTCTTTACAGACCACAGCCTTAGAAACCCAATGGAATAGTTCTACTTTGTCTAATAGTGTCCTGTGAATCAGAATCAACCCGGTGGCAGCAAATTCTTTTTTTTTGTAATATGATAGGGGCTATAAACTCTCCATGTGGTATTGCAGAATCCATTCTTGGAGGTTAGGGCAAGTCATCCAGAGGAAATAACATTTAAAAGAAGAATCTTAGAGTGAGTGTTAATTATATAGAAAGTCGAATGTATAGGGAAAAGAACTGGTACAGCATGAAGGAAAAGTTCTTGCAGAGTCCAGAAGCAAAAGAAATCGAGGACCTTTTAAAAACTCAAAAAGTCCATTGTGGAATGCGCAATAGGAAAGAGAGTTGAAATCAGTTGAAGTGATGTCAAATTATCTAAAACTTATTTCTTAGAAATGGAATATTACTAAAAGAAATTACACATAGAGGGATATTATTAAATTGGCCTTTTGGAAATATTACCTTGGCTATTTTGTGGAGAGATACATGCATGGGAGAAAGTAGCTGTTGCAAGTAGTCTAAGAAAATTCCATAAATCACTTGGATAAGTATAAAGCAAAGTTTAATAGATACTTGGGAAGTAGATAATTAGATATTGGCATAAAGGGATATAGAGGAAATAAATGACAGATTCTCTTGAACGAAAATTGAAAATATTAAATTCTGGAGAAATAGAGTTTGACATTGAGGAATTTCATGAGTCACTGAAGATTACAAGAGCACCTTCCCTGTACCAAAATATATTTCAGGACATTATGAGCTAGAGAAATACCTTTGGAAATAATCTTCAAATAGATGCTAATTGAACCCATGGGAAGTATACTCAAACTAGAATGAGAATCAACCATCATAGATGTATTGGTAAACCTAGGTTGGTTTATTGTCATAGAATACTGGAACAGATGTTTTCTGTCAGGTCTGTCAGTCAATCGAAGGCAATCTGATTCTAGATATCCTGGCCTCCGCTCCTAGTTTATATTGTCTATTCATAGTTTACTTATTTGCCACAAAAAGCACACAAATGATGTTGTAGTTATTAACAATCAAGCTGAAAAGGCACATATATTCTAGGAATTTCTCAAAAATCCAGATATTTGTAGTTCCACATAAAATAGCCCAAGATAGTATCTGGACTCCACAGAGAAAGGAGAGGGAGAATAAATGAGGAAAACAGTCACACTCACATTTAGGAAAAAATGGGTGATGGAAAATTCAGTCAAAATTGTTAATAGTTACATACACAGTAGAATATTATATTATACTAAGGATAATAGGAGCACTGGAGAAACTGAGAAGCTTCAATATCTGTACTTGCACTCTTTTTAACAATCAATGTTACCGTTTTGTTAATTTAAGGAATAATATGTACAGGAAATTGCTCAGGTCTGAAGTGTACCATTTTATGATTTTTGGCAAGAAAA
>NW_006922067.1:2297392-2298869 GCF_000298275.1 Orycteropus afer afer
CAACTGGACCAATAAGCAGCATCACGGTAAATGGAGAAAAGATTGAAGTTGTCAAAGACTTTGTACTACTTGATTCTACAATCAACACCAGTGGAAGCAGCAGCCAAGACATAAGACAATGTATTACATTGAGCAAATCTGCTGCAAGAGACCTCTTTCAAGTAATAAAGAGAAAATATGACTTTTTCAAAGCCTAAGGTGTGCCTAAGTCAAGCCATGGTATTTTCAATCTCCTCATATGCATGTAAGAGCTGGGCAATGAATAAGGAAGACTGAAGAAGAGTTGATGCTTCTGAGTTGTGGTGTTGGTGAAGAATACTGCGAGTACCATGGACTACTAGAATAACTAACAAATCTGTCCTGGAAGAAGTGCAGTCAGAATACTCCTTGGAAGCGAGAATGGCCGGACTTCATCTCACCTACTTTGGTCATGTTGTCAGAAGGGATCACTCTGTAGAGAAGGTTATCATGCTGGTAAAATGGATGGTCGATGAAAGAGGGGAGGCCCTCAGTGAGATGGATTGACACAGTGGCTGCAGTGACGGGCTCAGGTATAGCAAGGATAGTGAGGCTGGCACAGGACCAGGCAGTGTTTCTCTGTACACAGGGTCACTATGAGTCAGATGTGACTCAATGGCACCTAACAACAACAGTGGGAGGTGTGTGGTTTGGTGCTGCACCATGATTTTTAAACTTACATTTCCCTGATGACTGATGCTGTTGCATATTTTTTCCTATGCTTCCTTACTATTCTTTTATGAAATATCAGTTAAAATATTTTGTCTATTTTTATTATTAATACTTTTAATTTGAATGTTTGTCTTTGTAACTCAGTTGTAGGAGTTTTCAATGTATTTTGGCTACTTGTACTTTCCAAGTGTGTAGGATAACTATTAATTTAATCAGTATATTATTTTAATATACTTAGATTTTCTATTTTGATGAAGTTACATTTAACACTGTTATGTTTACCTAGTGTCACTTTGACTAGAATATACCATAAATGGGATGGACTTAACAAACAGGAGTCTTACAGTTTGGAGGCTTTAAGTCTAAATTCAAAGTGCCAGGCTCTAGGGGCTGGGAGAAAGCCACTCAACCTTAGGGTCCAGCTCTGCCTCCTACTCCTGGCCCACTGGAGCTAGAGGCTTTGCTTAACTCAGACAGCTGCTGGCTGCTGAGGCTGAGAAGCCCCAAGGTTGACAAGTAAAAAGGCACAGTTCTGATGTTACCAAACCATGTGGCAGGCCATTAACTTAAGTCCATTTTAAGTCCCAAGGTCAGCAGAGCATAGCAGGCTGCTGAGCAATGACATGGCTACCTGCAGTGTCCAAGCATGCCATAAGCTAGAGACCATTCCCAAGGCTTCTCCTTATATAAAGGAAGCAGACCACATCCCAAAGGCAGCTACTCAGCTGCTTGTGGTAGATCCCACCATGGAGTTGATTGCCAGTTTCATCTTGGGGAATAACTACCA
>NW_006922067.1:2299784-2301434 GCF_000298275.1 Orycteropus afer afer
ATTTTGAATGCATAGTATGCTTGTGATATATCAATATGGATACAATAGGAGGCAAAGCAGTATGTATACTAGGTATACATTGTAATTTAGTTTTTATATACATGCATATAACTATTATGATAAATTAAATTGTGTCTACCAAAAAGATATGTTTAAGCCTAACCTAATACATATAAACATGATTTTGTTTGGAAATAGAGTCTTTTATGATGGTATATGTTGAGTCCTAATCTCATCTCAGTGGTGTTTTATGAGAAGAGAACAAAAAATGAGGGTTAGAAAGAAGAAGAATAGCCAAATGAAGACAGAAGCAGACACAGTTGTAAGGAATATCAAGGACTAGGAGTCACTAGAACCTGAGAGAAAGGGATGGACCCTTTCTCCACCAGATCCCTGAGAAGGAATCAACATGGCCAGTACCCTGACCTGGGCTTCCATTCTAGAGAAATTGAGACATACCTATTCTTTAAAGTCACCTACTTTGTGATATTTTATAAGAAAACTAAAACTATTTACCAAAATATTATTACTTTGAGTGTTTAGATTCTATTTATTTTTACTCTATGCTTTTTATAATTTATAACTGTTCTTGGGGCCCAGAGATTGGAGCTGCTTTTTGCTTGGGGGTGGTTTTTTATTAAGGCAAGAGCCTGAGGTAGGCGGGCCCAGGGCTTGGGGGCTGCTTTTCACTGTGGGCAGTTCTATTTTAAGGCCAGGGCCTGAGGTAGGCAGGTGCAGGGCTAGGGGCTGCTTTTCACTTGATGGAGGCTCTGTTTTAAAGCTGGAGCCTGAGGTAGGTGGGCAAGAACTGGGGGGTTGCTCTTCACTTGGGGGCCACTCTTTATTAAAGCCAGGGCCTGATGTAGGTGGCCCAGGGCTTGGGGGCTGCCTTTTGCTTGTGGTGGGCTCTATCTTAAGGCCAGAGCCTGAGACAAGCCAGCATGGGGCTTGTTGGATGCTTTTTGCTTGGGAGTGGCTCTATTTTAAGGCTGTTCCCCAAGGTAGGCAGGTGCAGAGGGATTAGGAACAACTAAGGCAGATGAACTTGTCTGTCACTTTGTCATCCTGTGGTAGTTGGTATGTTGCGGTGAGGCTGTAGGCTATGTCACTGTGTTGCAAAATGCCAACAGGGTTACCCATGGTGGGAAGGTTTCAGCAGAGCTTCCAGGCGAAGACAGACTCAGAAAAAGGAAGAGGCCATCCGCTTCTCAAACAACTGGCCAGTGAAAACCTTATGAATAGCAGTGAAACACTGATATATTACTGTAAATCTTTATGAATAGCCTGGAAATATTGTCTGATATAGTGCTGAAAGATTAGCCTGCCAGATAAGAAAGCACTCAAAATTTGACTGGGCAAGAGCTGACTTCTCAGAGTAGAGGAGGCTTTAAAAATATGGATAGAGTAAAACTTTCGGGACCTCCATTGGCTGATGTAGCATGACTCACAATTAGTAGAAACAGATGAAAACCTCCATTAATAATCGGAACTTGGAATATATGGATTATGAGTCTAGGAAAATTAGAAGTTGTCAAAAATGAAATTAAACACATAAAGATCAATACCCTAGCCATGGTTGAAGTGGACTGGCTTTGGCCATTTTGAATCAGACAACCATATGATCTACTATGCCGGGAATGACAAATTGCA
>NW_006922067.1:2302469-2307748 GCF_000298275.1 Orycteropus afer afer
AAAGTACATGGTCAATGTTCATCCATTTCACGAACTGGCATATGATCAAGAACCAATGGTATTAATGGAAAAAGTTGAAGTTGCACTGAAGGAATTGGCAAAGAATAGGGCTCCAGTAATTGATGGAAAACCTGCTGAGATATTTCAACAAATGGATGCCCCACTGGAGATACTCACTTGGTTATGCCAAGAGATTTGAAAGAGAGCTACCTGGCCAACTGGCCAGAAGAGATCCATATTTTTACCCATTCCAAAGAAAGCTGATCTCACAGAATGTGGAAATTATTGAATAATATCATTAATATCACATGCAAGTAAAATCTTGCTGAAGATAACTCAAAAATGGTTGCCGCAGTATATTGACCGAGAACTTCCAGAAATGCAAGCTAGATTCAGAATAGGACGTGAAACAAGAGATATCATGCTGATGTCAGATGGACCTTAGCTGAAAGCAAAGAATACCAGAAATATGTTTACTTATATTTTATTAACTATGCAAAACCATTCAATTGTGTGGCTCATTACAAATTATGGATAACATTGAGAGGAATGGGAATCCCAGAACACTTGACTGTACTCAGGAGGAACTTGTACATAGATCAGGAAGCTATCATTCAAACAGAACAACTGGATACTGAGCAAATAATCTGAGAAACTGGATTATATGAAGAAGAATATGGCATCAGGATTGGAAGAAGACTGATTAACAACCTGCGATACACAGATGACACTTTCTTCCTGAAAGTGAGGTGACTTGAAGCACTTATTGATGAAGATTGAAGACTGCAGTCTGCAGTATAGATTACACCTCAAAATAAAGAAAACAAAAATCCTCACAATGCGTCAAATAAACAGCTTCAGAGTGGATGGAGAAAAGTTTGAAGTTGTCAAGGATTTCATATTACTTGTATCTACAATCAACGCCAATGGAAGCAGTAGTCAATCTATCAGACAATATATTACTTTGGGCAAAACTGCTCCCAAAGACCTCTTTCAAGTGATGAAGGGCAAAAATGTCTCCTTGAAGACTAAGGTGCAACTAACCAAAGGCATGGCATTTTCAATCACCTCTTATGCATGTGAAAGCTGGACAATCAGTAAGGAAGACTGAAGAAGAGTTGATGCTTTTGAGCTGTGGTCCTGGAGAAGAATGCTAAGAGGACCATGGCCTGCTCAAAGGAGTAACAAATCTGTCCTGGAAGAAGTGCAGCCAGAAAGCTCCTTGGAAGTGAGAATTGGCAGACTTTGTCTCACCTATTTTGGTCATGTTGTCAGGAGGAACTATTGCCTGGAGAGGGATATCATGCTTGATAAAGTGGAAGGTCAACAAAAAGGGTAAGGTGCTCAATGAGATGGATAGACACAGTGGCTGCAACAATAAGCTCATGTATATCAAGGATCATGAGGCTGGCACAAGACCAGGTAGTGTTTTGTTCTGCTGTACATAGGGTCACTGTGAGTTGGAAATGACTCAATAGCACCTAACAACAACAATAACAACAAATATTTTCAAATTAAAATTATTTTTAATTATATGGAGCTACTTTCTTCTGTATAATGTATTTTGATTTTTCTATTCACAAACTGTTTTTTTTCTTATCATTTCTAGTAGAATAAAACTGAAAAATCCCTAGAATAGTAACCATACCTGTTGTTGTTGTTGTTATGTGCAATCGAGTTGGAATGAACTCATAGTGACCCCTACTTGGGTTACTGAGACAGTATCACTATGGAAGTAGATCACCCAACCTTCCTTCTGAGGAGTGACTGATGGGTTTGAACCACCAGTCTTCTGGTTAGCAGTCAAATGCCTTAGGCACTACACTCTACAACATGTATTTCAGTTTCATCTGCTGAATGAAAACCACCCATTCATGTACAATAGCTGCCCCATACCTTTCTAAATTAGCTATACATCTATATAACAACACAAACTTTCTTTTTCTTTGGTGTTTCTTTTGTAGTATTATTGGCAAAACTATTATATTCAGGACTTCCAGTAAGATGGCTCAATAGGCAGACAAGCTACACAGACCTTCTTTAACAAAGAAAAGAGAAACCAATTGACAGAGATACAGAAACTAATCTTGAAGCCCTGAGCTATGAAAGGAAATATACAGAAGTGAATTCAGCACCAACTAGCAGAAAAACCTCAATGAAAACAATGAGTACAGAGATGGTCATAGCAGCAGACTGTCAGCTACTCTGAGGGTCCCAGCAACCTGAATATTTCCAAGCAGTGTTTGGACTTGAGAATTGACCTAAAGATCAGCTGTGATCTCCAAGGGCTACAGGAATGACTGCCCTAGTGGCCTATGACTAGAAAGTGAAACAGCAAGGAAGGAGACAACCAGAGCTGTGGAAATTTGGCTGCCTGGAGGGTGCAACTATTTTGATTGTTTACAAGTGGTGGCTATTTTGGATATTGAAAGTGACTGAGGACACAGTCATTTTGAACATTTACAAATGGAGGCCTTTTTGGATATTTAAATTGATAGAGGGTGTAGCCATTTGGAATGTTTACAAGTGGCAGCTATTTTAGATTTTAAAGAAACCACATTCTCATTCAGTTTCCAGGGACCTAAGAATAAGCTCTGTTTGCCAAGGATGGCAGGGACATACGGGAGGCTGACAATGGGAAGGAAGTAGGTGGTTAGTGTATTAGTGCTGCCAACTAGCAAATAGAGGAGCACAGTACCCTGCTTATGTAGATAATATCCAAAGAAAACAAAACTCACAACCTGCAATCACCAATTAAATATAAACACAAAAACATCACAATGCCTAAGAGACAACAGACTATCACAGTCCACACAAAGAAGCAAGATAAACCATGTGAAACAAGTGACCAGGATACATACCCAAACCGTATCTGTGAGGAAAAAGCAGCATTGGAACTCCCTGATAAGGAATTAAAAAGAATTATATTTAGGTATCTTCAATGGATTGAGAGACATATCAAGAAAAACACTGAAAAATTTGAAGAAAATGCAGGGAAAACCCTAGAACAATTTCAAAAAATGACACCAGAACAAAATGACAAAATAAATGAAAAATTAGAAATGATTAAAAATCTACAGATAGAAATACAGAAGATTAATGCTAAATTTTCAGAAATATTTAACATGTTGAACAGGCAAACGAGTAGAATTGAATCAATGGAAGACAGAATTAGTGAGATTCAAGACAATTACCTGAATATTTCTTTGGAAAGGGATCAATCAGAAAAATATCAAAACAAAATGAAGAAAGCCTAAGGGTCATGTGGGATACCATAGAAAGGAATAACATACATGTAATTGGAATTCCAGAACAGGAAGAGACAAAACCACAGAGAAAATTGTCGAAGACTTGTTGGAAGATAATTTCCCTGTATGATGAAAGATGAGAATATATCCACTCAAGAAGTCCAATGAATACCAAACAGGCTAGACCCCAAGAGAAAATCACCAAGACATATCATCAAACTCATCAAAACCAAAGACAAAGAAAGAATACTGAAAGCAGCACAGGAAAAATGAAAAGTTACCTACAAGAGGCAACCAATTAGACCAGGCTTGGATTTCTTGGCAGAAACCATGCAGGCCAGACAATGGGGTGGTATATATAAAAACCTGAAAGAGAAAAATTTCCAACCAATAATTATATATCAAGGAAAATTATCCCTCAAATATGATGATGAAATTAGGACATTTCCAGATAAGCAGAAATTAATGGAATTTGTAAAAACTAGACCAGCCTTACAAGAGATGCTAAAAGGAGTCCTTTGGACAGAGAACCAATAATAGCAAACAACAACTGACCATTAACACACATGATGATAAAACTCAGCAACCAACCAAGTTATGGAAGTGTCTAAAGTAAATAAGTATACAAGATTGTAAATAGAGAACCAGAGACATCAACTGACAAATGAAGACATCTACAAACCAAAAAGAGGGAAAAAAATTGTGTAATTACAGAACTTCTAAATGGTAGGGATGTCAAGACAAACGCAAGATATACCAGACTGTTCTAAACTTGAGAAGAAAATTATAAATTACAGGGTACCCTGAAAAACAAATGACAAACCTTCACATCAAAGTATAAAAGAGTCCCAGTATAAATATTTAGCAGATATTAAAACAATAGCAACAAAGGAAGTGATAATATGATTCATAAATAAAAAGAGCTTAGCACAGAAAATTATATGAAACAAAGAAATTAGGAGCATCATAAAAAAGCACATAACAAAATGACAGCAACAAATTCATACTTGTCAATAATTACATATCTGACTAGGGAGTTATCTCTAAAATTTATCGAAAACTCCAACACCTCAACAACAAAAAGATTAACAATGCAATTAAAAAATGGGCAGAAGATAGGAATAGACCCCTCACCAAAGAGTATATTCAGGTGACCAGAGAATACGTGAAGAAATATTCATAAACAGTAGCCATCAGAGAGATGCAAATCAAACAAGAATGAGATATCATCTCAACCCAGCAATAATGGCAAAGTTCAATAAGATAGGAAATAACAAATGCTGACCAGGGTGTGGAAAGATTGGGACTCTCATATACTGTTGGTGGGACTGTCAAATGATACAACCACTGTGGAAAACAGTATGGTGATTCCTTAAAATGCTGGAATTAGAAATAATATTTGACCCAGTGTTCTGGTTACCTAGTGTTGTTATGACAGGAATATACCACAAATGGTATGGCTTGAACCAACAGGAGTTTATTCTCTCACAGTTTGGAAGCTTTAAGTCCAAGTTTAAAGTGCCAGGCTCTAGGCGCTGGCTGAAAGCCCCTCAACCTTGGGCTTCAGCTCTGCCTCCTGCTGCTGGGCCACTGAATTTAGAGGCTTTTCTTCGCTCAGACAGCTGATGAGACTGACAAGCCAAACGTTGACAAGTAAAAAGGCAGATTCCTTATGTTACCAAACCACACAGCAGACCATTAGTTCAAGTCTATTGAAATTCCCAGGATTGGCACAGCATGGCAGGCTGCTGAACAACGACTTGGCTACATGCAGTGTTCAAGCATGCCATGAGCTAGAGACCATCCCCAAAGCTGTTCCTTATATACAGGAAACAGACCACATACCCAAAGCAGCTACTCAGCTACTCACAGTAGATTCCACCATGGAGTTGATTACCAGTCTTAACCCTGGGGAACACTACATATGGTTGCCCACCCACTCAAACAGGCCCAGCCAAGTTGACACACAACCTTAAGTACCACACCCAGCCATTCCATTACTAGGTATATATCCTAAAGAAGTGAGAGCCA
>NW_006922067.1:2308233-2309546 GCF_000298275.1 Orycteropus afer afer
AAATAGTCAAATAAATATTCTTCAATTTGAACACTGTTCATTCTCTCATCAGCCAGAATTAATCCCAACTATTTCCATGTAATATTGGTTATGCATAAGAGTTACAGGCAATTTTTCAGCCCCAGTTGAGATCTGGGGTTATGAATTAGTAGCAACACCAGCTAACATAGCTGTATATGTTCCGTGTTGAACTACTAAGTATCATAGATATAGAATGGAACAAAAAGACAGTTTTATTGATCTATAGTTAGGTTTTCCTAGGATATACCGTAAAAAGATAAAGATAATTTACCTTATTATTCATCTTATTAATAGCAGACTGAGTAGTTTTAAGATGAGCTCATAGAGATGTGTAGGGAAGAAAATGGAAAGAGAGAAAGTTGATATAGATACATTAGAAGAGTCAAAATTATGGAGAAGCCATGTGACAAAAGAAGGATAGAGTGAGAGATAAAGCCTACAAAATGATGATAAAAGTAAGAAAACTTTAATTAAAATGACAACGATAAATCTTGTGAAGGATGAGAATGCTCATCTTGTACATATGGGAATAAATTGTTGAAATAGAATGAAGGTGAACATCTGGACTTAATAGAAAGAAATTGTCAAAATGGCTATGTGCATGAATATTGCAGTCATTTGGGTTATTTCAGTATTGGAGACCAAGGAAGCATGAGAAGGAGGAATCAGAAGAAGATGTCAATCATGATGTATGCTGTGGTGTCCTATAAAAGGTATCATTTTAAAGGAACAAGATATTTTTACATTGTGCAGAAGGAGTACATTGAGGTGGGAAGAGAATGCTTCCTCCAACTCAAATGTTAAAAATGAGGAATGAGGACAAAGAAAATATAGTCTCTTAAGAAATTTGCAGAAAAAATGAGATTTGTGGTTAGGTCTTATTTCAGTAAAACAAAAAGAAGGGATTATTCATTAAAAAAGTAAGATATAATGAGAATTTTCTTTGCTTTGTTTTTACTTGTGAATTAGGATTTCATAAAAAATACAGTGGGTTTGGAAGGAGAGAAGTAGCACTTAGGGATGGACTTTCACTGCATGCATTATAGGTAACAGACAAAAGCAATTTAAATAAATATCAGAAATATTTTTTTCCAATATGAAAAGATGTCTAGAGTTAGGAAGATCAGGGATGGTTCATTAGCTCCCTAAGTCCAACACTGCCTTGGGCTTCTATTTCCTTGCTCATGGTCATCTGCCTCAAGGTGATCTTCAGCCTTATTGGCTTGGTTGGCTTTTCTAGAAGAGAAAAACCAGCAATACGTATGTGTGTGTGTGTGTGTGTGTGTATGTGT
>NW_006922067.1:2309946-2327747 GCF_000298275.1 Orycteropus afer afer
ATATACAGGAGCTCTGGTAATGTAGTGCCTAAGGCACTTGACTGCTAACCAGAAGGATATATATACACACAAAGCAATATAAATAGATATTTACTTCAAGGAAATGACTCCCATAATTGTGGGGGCTAACAAGTCCAAATCCTTAGATAAGGGGACAGACTGGAGATCTCATCTAGCTGACTGGATTGCAAGTGCTGGAAAATTCAAAAGCTACAGGTCAGGTGGCAAATCTGAGATTTCTTCAGGCTTATGTCCTGGCAGAGCTCAGAGGATGAAAAGAGTGCATGGTTGAGAGCCAGTTAGCTCCTCCAGAACACACACATGCATATATATGGCATAGTATTTGACATGAATGAATTGAATAATTTGCAGTGTACCTTATCTTCTTTATTTTTAACTTTTTATTGTGATTTTGGGGAAATTTTACAAAGCACATTCATTTTACATTCAGCATATACATTTTGTTTTGTGATGCTGATTACAATCCTCATGATGTAATAGCCTTCCTCTCACTTCCTCCCTGTGATCTTCCACCCTATGCATTCCTGCCTCCCTAGCTTTCTCCCCCCCGTACTAAAGCTGCCCTTCTGATCTCCCATGGTTGACTGTTCTGCGTTGATCTCCGTGGTGTAGTTATTCCAGTAGCAAGCCTGTCTATTACTTGGCTCAAAGTGAATCCAGTTCCAGGCCTGAAGGGACACTGGGACCACATCCACATGTGTGGAGTTAAGGTTATGTGCCAGCTTGGCTGGCCCATGGTTTTGAGTGGCTGGGTAGCTGGATGTAGTTATTCTCCATTATGAGGTTGTTAACCAACTCCATAGTGGAATCTTCTGTTATTAGCTAAGTATCTGCCTTCAGAGTGCAGCCTGCTTCCGGTATAGAAAGAGAAGCTTTGAGAAAGATCTCTAGCATTTGGCACATCTAGATCCAGTATTTGCCTCAGGCCTCATCTCAGTCCACTATCCACTAGTCCACTATCTTGCCTGCCAATCTTGGGATGCTTCCTGGACTTGAACTAGTGGTTTGCCATGTTATCAGCCAATCTTGGGAAATGCCATTTTACTCGTGGATCTTGGATTCATCAGCCTCAGCAGCCAGCAGCTGCGAGGATCAGAAAAATGCTCCAGTACAACTGGGCATGCAACTATAGGCAGAGCAGAAGCCCAGGGTTGAGTGGCTTTCACCCAGCCCCTAGAGTTGGCATTTTGAATTCTGACTTCTAGCCTCCTAAGTGCTCACAGAATAAATGCCTGCTTGTTAAAGCCATCTACTTGTGATGCTTTATGTTTCATCAGTATTGTTGTTGTTGTTGTTATATGCCGTCAAGTCGGCCCCGACTCATAGCGACCCCTCCTTGGGTTTCCGAGGCAGTATCACTACGGAAGTAGGATTGCCCAACCTTCCTTCCGAGGAGTGGCTGGTGGGTTTGAACCGCCAGCCGTCTGGTTAGCAGGCAAGTGTCTTAGCCACTATGCTACCAGAGCTATTAGAGAACCAAAAACACCAAGGAAACTCTCAGCTGACTGGTTGATCACATCAATACAGTATATTGCGTTATATAACAGCAACTAGTCCACTATCTGGACTAACCACTGAGAATCATACCCTATCCAAATTGACACATAAAACTAACCATCACATTTATATATAAACAACTGAAGAAAAAGAAAGGAACAGGGGGAAAAGCGTGGTGTTTATAACAGAAAGCAAAATATCTTAGCAGATCTCCACTTACATGGCCAGAATTCTCAGCTACAAGAGATGCTAGAAAATGTTGTTTTGTTTGTTTTGTTAAGACTGATTTCCACCCTAATCGATTTAAGATTCTCTTAGTAAGAATGGATACAGTAACAGGTCAGGGAAAAAAAAAACCTCACTGCGGTGGAGTTGTATCCCACTCCTAGCAACCCCTCCTTGGGTGTCTGAGGGGGTATCACTATGGACGTAGATTGCCCAACCTTCCTTCCGAGAAGTATTCTTTATTCTTTATTTTTTTTTTTTCCCTGATAACTAGAAAGACATTTATTTAATTATTGACAATGGTTACAATTTTATGGGACAATTTTTATTTTCTTTTTGCCTTTCTGTTATTTCCATATTAAAATAAGATAATATTGTAATGAGAACAGTATCTGTGTATCTGTGTATATACAGGCATATATAGCTTTTTGTTTTGTTTTATTGTGCTTCACTTTATTGTGCTTGGGAGGTACTAGCTTTCTTTTTAAAACAAATTGAAGGTTTGTGACAAACAAGTCTATCAGTGAGCGAGTCTATCAGTGTCATTTTTCCAAAAGCATGATCTCACTTCCTGTCTCTGCATCATATTTTGGTAATTCTCATAGTACATCAATTTTTTTCATAATACAATTACGTACTTAATAGATTACAGTATAATGTAAACATAACTTTTATATACACTAAGAAACCAAAAATTTTGTTTGATTTGCTTTATTGCAATAATCACTTTATTGCAATGGTCTGGAACTGAATCTGCAATATCTCCTGTAAGTCTGTACTTCTAAGAAGAATAATATCTGAGTTTTTACTAACTGATATTTCTGAAAGTTAATCCTTCCCCCTTCAATGGACCATGTCACAAACACCCTTTTCTACCTTCCCAGAATAGACCAGGTTATTTCTTCCTATATTGAGCGTCTTTCAATCACATTCTAAGAACACTCTGTCTTTGGGGTCAGAAACATGGGCACAGTGGTAAGCCTTGAGACTGTCTCAAAAATTGGTAAATCTAGCTTCCTTATATTAAAAGATTGAGGCAGTTCCATTCTCCCACATTAGGAATATGAAGTGATTATTTGCCTTGTAAGGATACCAAATGTCTTGGAATATTTTTAAAATAAGGCAAGCCACATAATAAGCTATTTTGAATTTTCCAGTGTTGTTATACTACATAATGCGATACAACCTGACAGTACAGAGATAAACTCCTTTTTTGTGTGATGCTGTTTTAAAAATGTTTGATAGCAAATCATTATGCAACGTGCGTATTTATCTTCTTATTACAGTGACACTGCATTTGTAAATCACTGAAGTACTGCTTTGTATTTGCATTTATTTCCTTTGGTAAAACAATAGTTATTTATATATTTTATTCCTATAATTTAAAAAATCTTATTCATTCACACAGTAACAAAAACAGCAAAAATAACAACAACAACAACAACAAAACTCTAGACTTTTTCTAACTACACAGCTCTAAAACCCACTAAAGAAAGATGTGATAATTTAATGCTTTGGGGTATATAATGGAGATGGTATTAACAGAGATTTTTTCAATTTAAGATTTGCATTAATTTTTATGCTTTATTAGAAACATGCTTTTTTTTTCTTTTAGAAAATTCATTCAACAAATAATTATTGAATGCCTACTATGTACCATACTTGGCTATTGGCACTGAGAATATAAGACTGAAGAGTAAATAATTGCCCTTGAGGAGATTATATTTTAATGGAGGAAAGAAATAATAAGCAGGGAAACAACTAAATGTAGTGTGTCAGATGGTAAATCTTAAGGAGATAATGAATCAGAGTAACAACAGTAGAAAATTTTAACAGGGGAAAGTTGCGATTTTGTATTAAGTAGTCCTTGAAGATTCACTGACCACATAGCATGTGAACAGGAGTCTTGTGGATATCTGGTGGAAGGAGCAGGTGGAAGGCCTCATAAGCATGAAATGTGCTTAGGGGCCAAGAGCAACAGCAAGAAGAGTTGTGGCTCAGCAGAGTGACACAAAATAAAAAAGAGTGAGAGAGCATAGAAAGAGATGTGTAACAGGCAACGAGTGGTGAAGAACTCACAGGCCAGTGTAATAACTTACTTTATTTTTTTATCATGTAAGTTGAAGGCTAACTGAACATTTTGTATTGAAAACAGAAGGGGTCTAAGTTAAGTTTCAAACGGTTTATTCTTGCTGTTGTGCTTAACAAAGGTTGTGGGAGTTGGTCCAATAATTCATGGTCCTTTGTGGTGGTTATTTAGTGGTAGACTTAGATGTCAAAATCAGGACATATTTGTAGGTTGTTGTTAGGTACCACTGAATTGATTTCAAGTCACAGTGACCCTGTGTGACAGAGTAGAACTGCCCACAAAAGTATTTTCTAGGCTGTTATTTTTATGGGAGAAGATTGTCACGTCTTTCTTCCATGGAGCCAATAGATGCGTTCAAACACCAACTTTTAGGTTAGCAGAGCTCCTTATATTTGTAGGTAAGTTGAGCCCACAATATTTGCTTATGTTTTGATATGTGATATGAAAGAAAGAGAGGAATTAATTATGGTGCCAACTTTTTTCCCTTAATCAAAAGCACGAAGTAGCCATTTACTATATTGTGGAATGAACAAGTGTGACAGCAAGAGTTGGACAGGAAATGAAATATGACATAGTTATATATTGAACTTTAAAACTGAACAGATAACACAATTAACATACTGTTTACAAATATAGATTAGAAACAACTGAATCATAAGTCACTCTTAGAAGAGAAGAATTTCCACTGGATAAAGGAAAATTCAAAGATCTTCAAATATTTTAGTATGGGATTGTTTCCGGGAATTTTAACATAATTGTGACCTGAAATTTTGTACTTCATATGTGTTGTCAAAGAGACAGAGGATAAAATTGTTACTAGTAAATTGTACCACAGTGAATAAAGGTAAAGAAAAATACTCAAAGCAGCCTCAAGCAAAAGAAAATACATAACCACTCTAACTCATGACAACTCCATGTGGGCAGAGTAGAATTGTTCCCTAAGGTTTTGAAGGCTGTGGCTTTCAGATGCAGATTTCTAAGTCTTTCTTTAGAGGTGCCTCTAGGAGGGTCCAAACCACCAATCAATTGGTTAGTAGCCCAGCACTACTATATGAACCACCCAGGGATTCTTATTAGAAAACAGCATCTAAATAAATAAACAAACAAATAAAAAGAGAGGCTTAGCTGACCAACAAAACTGCTACATTTTTCTGATGAGTGTTTGAATGATATTCAGTGACAGTATACTATCAGGCACTTAGGCTAGGGGTGTAAAATACTTGGTAGAGGAAATTTTCTGAGTGCAGGTGGAGCACACAGCATAAGTGTATAGTCCACCCTACTGGACCTCCCTGGCTAAGGAAAGACTGGCAGTAAGTAGAGCCCTATTTAAGCACCTCACCTATGGCACAAAATGTCATATGCAAAGAAGAGACAGAAGGAACACATTTCTCTTAGTAAATTGTTTTCTGCTCTATGGTCAGGAATATATGTTAGTTGTGATTTAATATAACTTAGAAGAGAACATTGAGGGAGGAGGCATTATCCTGAGAATAAACCACAGTTATTCATCAGCTCAGTAACCTAGTGCCTAAGGCATTTGACTGCTAACCAGAATGGTGGCAGTTCAAACCCACCAGCCATTCCTGGGAAGGAAGGTTGGGGAATCTACTTTGGTAGTGATTGTTGTTGTTGTTGTTGTTTGCCGTCGAGTCGGCCCCGACTCATAGCGACCCCTCCTTGGGTTTCCGAGGCAGTATCACTACGGAAGTAGGATTGCCGAACCTTCCTTCCGAGGAGTGGCTGGTGGGTTTGAACCGCCAGCCTTCAGGTGAGCAGTCAAGTGCCTTAGGCACTATGCTACCCGAGCTCCTACTGCCTTGGAAACCGAAAGAGGGGTTGCTATGAGTCGGATCCGACTTGGCAGTGAGGTTTTTTTTTTTTTTTTTTTTTTTTGCTTTATTTATCCACAGTGTTTTGGACATTTAAATACATATCTGTAAGGTGTTTAGTATTGTTTATGAAAACACAGAGTACATTTTATTAAAGAATAATTATGTATGTTGTTCTTAAGCAGTGCCTAAATTAGAGATTCTGTGATTGTTTGTTTTTTATTGTTAAAGAACACTCACTTTGAATTCTTACACACATAATAGCATTGCATAGCACTTTATTATTTTTTTTACACTTTTTTTTTTGGCAAAATGAATGTATTTAGTCTGCTGTGATTTGATTAAAAGAGAACTGAATGCCTAGCTATTTTCTCTGGTCACATACCTGTTCTGTCTGCCCCTTTAAAAATTAAATACAGTTAAAATTTAATGAAGTTCAAAAAATTAAAATTTAAACAATACATTAGAATGTATTTTTCAAAAGAGAAAAGCATATTGGATATCTTTCTACAATCAATAACAAAAATATCTTTTCCTTCTGATAACCTAAATATCAGCCTGAAAAATGAGAATATGGGCTTCAAAATTGTATATGATTTCTGTGTTCATCAAAATATTTAAAGAAATTTTATTAATCATTTGAAAGAATACTTCCAACAAATGTTTACAAGTCAGTGAACTGATAGACAAAAATTAGAAAGAGTTTAAATCCTTTGGACAAGGCAGAAAGCCACTGTTTCTTCTGTTCCTCTCCCTGCTGGCATTTTTAGGTCTCAGAACTCTCCCCACACACTGATGTCTGATGTTTGTTAACTAAAACCTTCCATTTGATTCTAACTCATAGCAACCCTATAGGACAGAGCTGAACTGCCCATAGGGTTCCCAAGGTTGTACTTTATGGAAGCAGACTCTCTCATCTTTCTCCTACAGTGTTGCTGCTGGTTTCAAACCAGATACCTTTTGGTTAGCAGCCCAATGTTTAACCAAAGCACCAGAAGACCCCAAGGTTAAAAATACACAGTTCTGTGCTAACCACTACCCTCTCCTCAGGAATTCAGAGGGCAGGCAGTAGGTTGTTTGTTAGCAGATTTAAAAAGACACAATTAGACACTTCTGCTGGGGGAATGAAATACCTGGGAGAGGAAGTTTTCTGAGTGAAGGTGGAGCACATAGCATAAGTTTACAATCCACCAAAGCAGACCTACCTGGCCAAGGAGAGACTGGTAGTTAAGTAGGGTCTAATTTAAAAACCTCACCCCTGGCACAAAGTGGGGGGTATACGGAAGAGGCATCGTCTCTGCCCAGGCAGCTTGTGAGGGGCCACTACTCTTGATGGAACTTTTGTTTGCTGTATGATTCTTGTGAGTAATAAAAGCTACTTTCCATGAGCTAACGTGTCGAGGCTCCTATCAGGGGAAAGATGTTTATGCAGTAATCCATGTCAATTATTCATGCCTTTTTTCCAATGGCTTCCTGGCTATCTAGAAATAGGGTACAATCTGTGAGCACCACACAGATTTGGACTGTTGTCATGGAATGTTGTTGCAAATTTGGTGTGATTGAACGTGATATATTGTCTTACAGTTATGTAAAATATCAGTTATCAATTCTGAGTTGATAACAAAAGGAATATAGTAAGGTTTGTATTTCTCTCATTTTTTTTTCATCATGTAAGGAGCCCTGTGGTTAAAGCACTTGGCTGCTAACCAAAAGGTTAGCAGTTCTAACCCACTAGCCGCTCTGCATAAAAAAGATTTATTTGGTAGTCTGCTTCCATAAAGATTATCATCTTGGAAAACCTGTGGAACATTTCTACTCTGCCCTAAGGGTCCCTATGAGTCAGAATCAACTCAATGGGACTAGGTTGTTTCGGGTTTAGGTACTAAAATGTGGCTTTGCATTTGTTCAAATTTTCAAATATTTATGGATTACTTGTTAAGTAAGTAAAGCTTGCTAACTCAAGCCCCCTACAGCCCTAGACACAGTTCTCCAACCCCGAAGCAAGAGGCCTCCAAAGCAACCCACGAGCATAAGAGCAGGCCTCCATTCTGATTGGTGGATGCCTTTGAAGTAGCCATCATTAAATACTTAAAGGGGATTAGAATTAAAAAGGAATTCCTATATTTTATAAATGATTATTTGGTCTGAGCTGTTAACCAAAGGGTTGAAGCTTCTAGTTCACCTTGAGACACTTCGGGAAATAAACTTGGTTACCTGTTTCTGAAAAACCAGCCCTTGAAAAGCCCGCAGAGCACAGTTCTACTCTGAATTCATGGATCTCCATGAGTTGGCATTGACTCAACAGCAAATGCTTTCTTTTTAGGATTACAATATTTGGTTTAGTGTAGCCTATGGATAAATTGAGGAATGTAGGTTCCCTGATCAAAATTAGTTTTGTTGAAAAAGAAGAAAAGGAAAAAGAATAGTGACTAGGCCATCTTCAGTTCCCACTACTACTAACAATGTACAAATCCTTATGTGTGAAAGCAGTTAAATCCTGTCTCTTATGTATGGTCTCTTTGAAGAATTCTTGCTTCCTCTACTAATATTGAGTAGTTTTCACTTATTGGTCTACCAGTCACAATAGAAAGCTGCTCTACTCCTTGAAGATCATCATTTTTTATCTAATAATTGCTATCCTCTTAAGGCTGTTCTCCCTGTTCTACCACAAGTTAAAATATAGGTATATCCCTTATCCATGCTACACACCCTCTGACACAGATAAGTCAAGTCTTTACAGTCAATAATATTTTATCAACAACTTGAAAGCTACAGAACAATGCAATGCAGGGGTTTGTAAGAGAAACACAAAACAAAGCTGAATTCATCAGTTGCAAAAGATATTCTTTTGAACTTCTCCTTCACACTCTCACCTGCTGTGCAGTTACAGGAGTCAGTTTCTTTTTATCTCAGTGAAGATTCTTAATCACACTCCTCACCTTGAGCCCAGCTCCCCAACATTTCTTTCTATGCAAGGTGAGAAGAAAAACAAATAAAATTTTAATATTTTTTTATGAATCTTTTGACTTCAACATCATAATCTTCCTGGTAGGAGACAATTTTAATTTTGCACATATATAAGTAACTTTATATATTAATATGCAGAGCAATTAGGTATTATTTGAAAATATTCTTCTAAAATAATTTTATTTTTCATTTATATACCTAACAGCCCATTTATATGGTTCCTATTATGTTCAGGGCTGACTCGACGGCACATAACAACAACAACAACAATGTTCCTCTAACTCCCCCAGAAATGATTACCCACCCTTCCCTGTAAATGCCCTTTCCCTCTTAACTAGTAAAACTTTGCAATCACATTTTTCCTAATAATACACATGCATTATCAGATATTGAGGCTCAGTCTCAGAATACCCTCTCTAGCAAGTGCATTATAAAATGCTTTGAGAATTAGTCTTTTCAAAAGAATAGAGTATATATTTTACCAGACTGAAGAAGTCTCCTAAAGGTGATATTCAGTATGGTTGCATATGTAACTGCTTTTACTTACTCCGAGCACCAAAAAGCTAACTGAAGTAATTAAGAGATCTTCCCATTTCCAGATATATTTACATAAAATATATCTGAAGTTCCCCTCCCACTTATGTTTAAATGAAGAAGACTACCAAAGTAGTTGCTGAGGATGAACTTATGCTCTATAAATAAAAATGTGTGTATGCCAGGTAATCGTGTTTGAAATATTGATAAACCTTTTTTTTCTGGTATCTTGTCATCTCTTCTTCCTCTCACTCATTTCAACAGCACATCACTGTTCTATGCTTATTGCCCCAGGGAAGGATATGTTAACCTAAAGCAATTCCTTCTGACTTTTGAATTTCACATTAGTGAAATTCAGGAGGAAAGTAGGAAGCATTCATAAATAATAGAATTTTGGGAAGAAACTTCTCCTAAAAAAAAACACACACAGAGAAAGTGCACTGCCACTTTAGACTGGGGAATGTAATTCCTAAATTGGATACAGAAGAAGATAGACTTGGAAGAGGTAATGGATAGATAGAAATATTCTAAAAAAGAACTTTGTTTTCCTGTTGCATGATCCAAGTCCAAGAGGGATGAAAATAGTCTAGAAGATTTTGTACTAGCACAAGAAGGAGCTCTGTGGCATAGTGGTTACAACACTAAGCTACTAATGTAGAAACGCTATGGGGCAGTTCTACTCTATCCTACAGGGTCACTATGAGTCAGAATGGACCTAACGGCACTTTTTTTTTTTTTTTTTTTTAATAGCATAGGAAATATATACTTTGTTTTTCAAATACATCTAGTAGAAGAAAGGGCCCATGGGGGAAAAAAACAACATCTCTGTGATGAACCTAAGTAGATGGCTTTAAACAATCTGATGGAATTTTCCAAATAGAAGCATAAGAATGATTTCCTTCGCTGCAGTTTTGAGGATTGGAATAAGGAATGACTCAGTGGCAACACATACGCATTGGCGGCCAAGGACAGGACAGGATGATGAATCTCTCAGTAAATAACAGTACAGACAGATGATGATAAGAACCAGATGGCAGATTATCAGCAGCAAGTAACAAACAAGCCGATGAACAAAAACTTATGCAATAAGGTTATTCTTTACCTCACATTAAGGATAACTCAGAAGTTTCGGATTAATTTTTCAGGCAATGATGTCATCAAGAACCCAGGAGAATTTTAAACTCCTATCAAGATGGGGCAATCTACTTCCATAGTGATACTGCCTCGGAAACCCAAGGAGAGGTCGCTATGAGTCAGGTCGGACTAGATGGCACGTAGCAACAACAAAACAACATCATTTAAACTCAGTTGTTGGTTTCATTCTCAGCCCCTTCTTCCAGGATAATCGGATGGCTACTACAGATCTTGGCATTATATTTGCTCCATTTCCTTCAAAGAGAGGGTACTTTCTCCATCAAAATCCTTTTTATGAAGAAAAAAAAAAAAAAAGTTTGGATTCCTAGTACATTGTTTCCATTTGTGTCAATACTAGCTGAAATGCAGGCAGTAAAATTGACTTTCTGGAATTTTTGACCTCTGGAAAAGGAGGTGAACTCTATAGGCAGGAAGGAAAAGTGAAGAGTTGGGGAAGGAAGGAGAATGTATGTTTGAGGCTAAAATATGTCTAAAATGTCTGCAGTTCACAACTTTAAAACTTAAGTCCATACCATTTAAGACCATAAAACACTTAAGAACTGAGAAAAAGAAAAGTATTTATTAAAGTGTATTTTTCTTCAACATTAGAAAATTTATTTAAATGAAAATATAAAAATTGCATAAAGTAATATAAAATATAGTTATAATTCCTACAAAATTGAGTTTGTGTTAAGAGATTGTTTTAGGCAAACATAGCCTTCCCAGGGGCAGTGTGCTTAGAAGATTTTACACTCTGTTGAAAAGGGGGGGGAAGGGAAAGAGAGATCATAGGATATCAGGAAAAGCTTTATTAATATTTTAAACTTACTAACCTGACACACATACATTTTTATTTATACCCATAGTAGGTAGAGCTAGCAAGACAAATTACAAAGTTATTGAATTTAACATTAGTTGTGTTGCAATTAGAAAAAGTGGCTGAAAATGTCTAGGGTGAACTTTCAGTGTTGCCTGAACCACAGGATAGCAGGAACTCAGGATTCTCTTTCTCAGTAGCAGTAGAGCGACACTCACTGTGCTAGTGCCTTTCTTACCCATATTGCAGCCAGATGAAATGAAGGATGCTTACCTAAATTTGAATTCCAGACAAACAGCTAAAAATATTTTACTGTAATTTTGTCCTAAATATTAAAAAGTGTTTTACAAAAGTATTATTCATTTATCTAAAATTCAAATTTAATGGGCATCCTCTATTTTTATTTGCTAATTATGGCAACTCTACCTAAACTTGAGTATCTGGAATATCCCAGGAACCTCTAGATCTCTAAGTGTTCCTGAGCACGTGGATTTCTCAAAAAACACTTTCAAATTCCTAAGTTCCAACTACCTGGCCCTGGAACAACAACAACAACAACAAAAAGTAAAAAGAGCTATCATTCACTTGACTCTGATTTATGGTGATCCCGTGTGAATCACAGTTTAATCACTGTCCATAAGGTTTTCAATGGCTAATTTTTTTGAAGGGTATCACCAGGTCTTTCCTATAAGGGACATTTGAGTGGACTTGAACTACCCCCAGTGGTAACAATTTGAGCCCTCCTGGGAGTCATCTCATCCTAAGGCAACTATAATGTAGACTGTAACAATGCTACTTTTCACATTTGCTGTAAAAAAAGAGAAATAGGGTGGTGACGTATCCTTTCAATGGATCATGACCAACAGAACCACTGGTTCCAACATGCAGCTCTCTCAGCTGAAGGGAGAAGGAAACACACATGTCTTCTCTTGTCTTACTGACCAAACCTTACAGAACTTCCCTTGCCCTTCTGTTCCACACCTACAAAAAGTTGAGAATTGTCGCTCATTTTTATTAGATGAATGTCAACTCTTAACCAAGGAACAATGGAGCACTGTGTTTGCTTTCCCCACATGGACATTGGCTCATCCCTTAATTCCCCATAATACAGAAAAGAGATAGTGTTTGGGCAGTTTGTTTTTCCTCATTCCTTTATTTCTAGTTCCTTGGACAGTGTTTCACTTATAGTAAGCACTTAATATGTTTTTATTTGTTAAATGAAGGAGTCAATTAATTTACCTCCATGGTTAGGAATAACTCTGTTGTTGTTGTTATTTGCCCTCGAGTCGGCCCCAACTCATAGCGACCCCTCCTTGGGTTTCCGAGGCAGTATCACTACGGAAGTAGGATTGCCCAACCTTCCTTCCGAGGAGTGGCTGGTGGGTTTGAACCGCCAGCCTTCTGGTTAGCAATCAAGTGCCTTAGGCACTATGCTACCAGAGCTCCCTAGGAATAACTCTAGGAAACAGAATTTAGAGAAATATAAAGCTTAACCTCCTTTAACATCACTCAGAGGCCACAGGCTAAGTAAACAAACAGGTAATGAAGAGGAGGCATTGCTTATACTGAGGTCCACTGTTTCCTCTACCAACAATCTAAGTGGAAGCTACTACTCGTATCACTAACTTCTATTGTGATGGAGTCCACAGGCTCAGTTCTCTTAGTCATTCTTCCTCATTATGCCACTTTTATTTATTTATTTATTTAGATTTACTGAGTTGCTCCAGTTTCAGGATTTTCTTTTTTTTTTTGACACCCTGGGTAGTCCACACGCACAAAAATAATAAAATAAAAATAATAATCCTTATTTATTTATTTAACTTAAGCCATTCAATTAAAATTACATTGTGGATGGAACCTAGGAAGATCAATCTGTATTGGTTTTCAGTATTTTAATCCAGTTCCTTTGTATTTACTATCATCATCGATTTTCCTTTCATGTCTGTGTAAATGATTGCAAACTTCTGGCAAAGAACAATCTAAACTCACTTTTAGGAAACATTTTTTTTTAACTAAAGAAAACATAATGTTAAATTTATGTTCACAACACAATTAATTATTTCAAGTAGTAGGCATAACAATTTACTCATCTCTACAGCTTTTGACTACAAACATCTCCTTTGTGCAGTAGAATGTTGCTTAACATGTGCACAAAAAGAATAGCCCAGTGAGCTTGGTTTTTCCAGAAAAGTAAAATGATTTTTCCAGAAATGATTTTTAAGTCTCAACTTTGTGTAATATGGGGAATCTCTGAAGTATTCTAATGGTGATGTTTTCCAAGATTTGTAAGATCCTACTGACAATTCTTTAGCAAAACAGAAGTTAATTTTTCCTGAGTGTCACTACAATGGGAAAGAAAAAAAAAAAATCATACATGTATGGAAAAAACATGGTTCTATATTTGAAACAAAGGCAGAAAATGATGAACTCCTTTATTGGAATAGTATGGAGTCACATTCTTTGCTGCTTTACACTTCTTTCTCAGAAATGCAAGCACTGTGTTAGGCTATGATATAAAAAGTCAGTTCTACATTCCTAAAAAGCAGGTGTTCCTTAAACTAGTCTAGTCTGGACTGTATTATTTTTTGACAGCATACTTTCCTTAGCCTACCACTGTGGGATGTTCATTTCTTTAACGTGGGCCCTACCATCCACACTGTTTTTAGTTTTCATTTTAATATCCTTGCAATGGCTGGGGCATTTTACATCCCTTACGTGTCTGTCTGGAATCCCTCGGTGATGAAACAATCAAAATACTAAACTGCTCATTGCAATGTTGGTGGTTCAAGTTCACCCGGAAATTAACTCAAAAGAAAGGTATGGAGATCCCAAAACTCAGCTTTTGAAAATTCTCTGGAGCACTGTTCTATTCTGATATATATGGAGTCACAGTGAGTTGGAATCAACTCAACAACAAATGATTTTTGTGATTCTCCCTGCCCCTCTTTTTCTCCCTCTCTTTGTCTTTCTCTCTCAAACTCTGTCTTTCTCTTTCCCATGAGAGTTCTCTGTTTGATCTCATGTTTGTATTCTATTTGATATAATTTATAGATAGCTATATTCATGATGAGCCCTGAGGCATTTGACTGCTAACCAGAAGGTTAGTGGTTCAAGCCCACCAGCTGCTCCGCTAAAGGAAGATGGAGCAACCTACATCCATAAAGACTTACCACCTTGGAAACCCAATGAGGGTGGCTATAAGTCAGCATCACCTTGATGGCAGTGAATGTGTGTCTCTTTTGTTGTTGTTTGTTTTGTTTACATTCATATACCTGAAAATTATTATCCTCCCTTCTCAATTCTTTTGTGCTGACATGGATTCAAAGTATAAAAAGAATTCTCTACTTGATTAAAACATAAAAATACGGCTCCCACATTTTGTTATGAAGTTTGTGAAATTATAAACAATTTGAGCTGACAAAAGCTGTCAATGACCAATAATTTCTTACCTAAATTTACATTATGGCAATATTTAATTGGAGTTTTTGATGTTATGTTTTTTGGCATTTTGCCTTGTTTTCATTCTGGGTCTACATCATTTTATATTTCTTGAATGCATTTCTGGGATTATATGATCTTTTAATTTTCTCTTCTGCATGTTTTCAAAGCTATGCATACTGTTTTATGCTTTTTTCTTACAGATGTTGATATTTATTTTAAATATTTTCATTTTCAATGCTCTATCAACTCATTAATCTCAATAGTAAACATGATAGTGCTAACTATTACTGATCTTCGGTTATCATTTTGATTTTTTTTCTTCAGAAATACTGTATAGGTTGGATGTCAGGTCTTCATAATCACACTATGTTTATTAATAATCACAAGTTTACTGTACTTGTAAGTAATAGTATATTTAAAATCTCAAGAAGCTGCAATATTTTCCTTCCTTTGTATCTCTCCTGAATAGGATCAAAATCAGGGCTGAATGAGGTAGATGTTCATCGGAGACTTGGATGATTCCACATGAGGAAGATGGTTGTGCATTGTGAGACTGGTTAAATTCAGAATGAACAATAAATATGTTTCTATATTGAACATAATAAGAATCAAGTTTCTTGTTGAAATAGTTCCATAAAAATGTGAAAGGAAAAGGTATCATGGACCCTAGAGTATAGTATTGGAATTGGAAATATAGGGATAAATTGATAATGTTCTAGAGATAAATAGATATATAGGTACCTAGTTAGATAGACAAGAAAATAAATATAGCCATAATTATCTCTGTGTATATAGTTGTCTCTGTATGTGCACATACATTTGTGTGTGTGTGTGTGTGTACATAGATATATTCCCTGCTTTGGTCCTCTGAAAGTATTAATGAGCAAGAACATGATATTTCAATGAGAACATTTAACAGCCATGCCTTATTTTATAAATTATATTTTCTGATAAAAACCCCAGAAATTTAAGGAGAAATGTCAGACTAGACTGGAGCAGAGAAAATCCAAGATGAAGGTGGAAAATCTATGTCATGAGTTAAGAAATGTTCCAAGAAATATAAAGACATGTTGAAGGGACACAGAAGCTATTATGAAGGAGATACTCTTGTCTAAATCTGAGAAATGTTGAGCACTAGAAAAAATAATGATAGTAATGAATATATGACTATGTGTTAAATACAATCTCAATCCATGTATTCATATTGATATAAATAAATAAATAAATAATTGTAAGAGTTTCCATAGAGAATAAGCCAATTAATAACATAGAAGCAGTGATATAATTAACAAGGCAATATTTGTCAACCATAATGGTAATTATTTTTCAGGCATAAAGCATTACTCGATGCTATTACTAGTGGGTGAAAGTTTTATGAAGAATAGGATATTTTCAAGTATCAAAGTAGTTCCCACTAAACACATCCTTATTACAAAGTGATAAAGCATGACTTTATAGAGCAGAGATTGGCTGACTCCATTTTAGTCAAGTGAGCAAGACTAATGAGATCAGTAATGGGAAATGGAAGCCAGGTACCACCTGAGAGGCTGCAATGAGAAAAGGGCAGCATCATAACTGTGACATTTCTGCCAAAAAACTTATCAAATGAATCTACAATTGAATCATGAGGAAATATCACACAAAGCCAATTTGAGGGTTATTCATTTAAATAACTGGACTACAATCTACAGAATTTTGAGCAACTATTCTGGATTAATGAGACTATAGAGACTTCATAACTAAACACAATGTGTAGTCTTTAATTGGTTCATTTTGTTTTCAAGAACATTTAATGGGAAAATTGACAAAATTTGAATGGTATCTGGGGGTTAGATGATAGCAATTTCTTAAGAGTAATTTCCTGATCTTGATGGTTGCATAATGAATATACAGGAGAATGTGCTAAATAGTCATTAATAATAATTATCTCTGAATTTGCTCCAACAATTATCATGAACATATCATGTCTGCAATTTTTTGTCAAATAATCCAGCTGAAGTGTTTTGTTTGTGTGTATATACAATAGTTCTAACTTTTCTGTTGGCTTGAAATTATTAATACATATACAATATATATTATAATTTACTTGTTGCATATGCATATGTATAATACATATACAAAACAAAACAACTCAACAAGCACAAAACACAAGAGGCTAACAGCCAAAAATCCTGGCAAGAAATCTCTTCTGTTGAAGGGTTTCCAGGTCTCTGACATTGTTTCCTGCAGATGGAGAAAGAACAATTTAGAACAGACAGGCCAGGTGGAGGGAATGCAATAGCAGAGCACTTGGACAATGAGCTGGAGAAATAGATGTTGTGGATCCTATAGAATAAGGTATTTTCTTTCAGGGTAACTGAGGAGTGTAGATCAAGAGTCACTTTCTTCTCTGAGCAAAAGTTTGAAGATTCCCTGAGAAATAATGTATTTACTATGACTAAGAGAGTAGCTCTGGTAGCGTAATGCCTAAGGCATTTGACTGCTAACCAGAAGGCTGGTGGTTCAAACCCACCAGCCACTCCTCAGAAGGAAGGTTGGGCAATCTACTTCCATAGTGATTCTGCCTCAGAAACCCAAGGAGGGGTCACTATGAGTCGGGTCTGACTCGATGGCATGTAACAACAACAAGAGAGTAGCCTAGAAATCACTTCATCTACTGGTTAATCCTTTTAAAATACCATTTATATACTTGGTTATGCATAGACAATTTTTCTAATGCACTTGCTTCTGAGAAGCAATGAAGTAGCTGATAGAGAAGAAGAAAAATTTTAACAACATAACTTTTTAAAAAAAAATTTTATTGTACTTTGAGTGTAAATTTACAGAGCAAAATACATTTTACATTCAACAGTATGTGCACATTTGATTTCATGCCCGGATTACGATTCCCAACCATAACAAACTCTCCTCCCCTCCCATCCCTGTGACTAGCCCCTCCATGTGCCCTTCTTAACTATGTACTCCTGTCTGTCCAGCTTTCCCTCTATGTGAATGCTGTCCCTCTGGTGCCCATGGCTGATTGCTTTAAGTGTGTATCTCTCTAGAGTAGGTGGGTGCATTGCCTTTGGGTAGGTGTTCTGCATGTAGGTCTTTCTACTGTTGGCATGAGAGTCAATCCATGGAGTGAGTCCAATTCTAGACCCAAAGGGTTACTGTGATAGTTGAAGATCTGTCAACTTGGCTGGACTTCACTTGTGAGTGGTGTTTCCCATGATGGATCACATGACTACGTCCTAAGCGGCCG
>NW_006922067.1:2334707-2350008 GCF_000298275.1 Orycteropus afer afer
CTCTCTCTCTCTCTCTCTCTCTATATATATATATATATATATACTTTGCTGGTTTTTGTGTTTCTCTAGAGAACCCAATCCAACACAGTTACCTGTAGCCATGATCTTGGGGGTTCCACCAGACTCTATCTGATCAGCAATTCTGATCATTTTTGTGTTTTGAATTTTTTTTTTCCACATTTTTCCTCCCACTCTATCCAGCATCTCCAGGTTTGATCTCTTTCCAAAGGGTTGACATTGGTACCCAGGCACTTTCTAGTTCTTCTGTTTCAGGAGTCCATCATATGCAAGATTATTTTCAGCTAAATCTGTCTTTGGTCCAGGGGATATTCCTGTTCACTGATCCCCACCTGATCTTCGCAGTTGTCTATGCATTTATCTGTAGCCTGGTGTTTGATGTTAGTGGTAATGTAGTATTGTGCATATTATTTGCCTCTGTTGTCTACGTCTTATGTGCATGTTTCAGAGTCCTTCCTTTCCTCAGTGTCATCATGCTGGTCACAGACTCTTTCCATATCATGCCTCCCCTCACCCAAATCAACATATGGCCCCTAACTAGTCTTAAATTTTTCCCTTCTCTTCCCTCCCATTCCTGATAACCTACAAAGTGAGTTTTCTTCTCTAAGTAAACCTTTCCTTATCATTTTACAATAATGGGCTCACACAGTATCTGTCCTTCTGTAATTGACTTTTCACTCAGCATATTCTCCAAATTCATCCACATTGTGAAATAATTTCATCTATTTTTCATTATTCTTTAATATAGCATAGCATTCCATAGTGTGGATGTGCCATTGTTTGGTTATCCATTCTTTTGTTGGTGGGCATTTAGGTTGTTTCCATCTCTTTGCTGTAGTGAATTTTGCTGTGATGAACATGGGTGTGCATATGTCTGTTTGCACTCTGTTTCTCACTTCTCTAGAATATATTCCTAGTAATGGCATTGCTGGATCAAATACTATTTATATTTTCTGTATTTATGGAAAGGCTATACCATTTTCCACTGTGGTTGTACCATTTTGAAGTTCCACCAGCAATGTACGAGAGCTCCAATCTCTCCACAAGCTTGCATTTGTTCTTTTCTGTCTTGTTGAACTTTGCTATTATTGCTCGTGTGAGATGATATTTCATTGTTGTTTTGATTTGCATCTCTCTAATGGCTAATGATTGCATTTCATCGTGTGTTTTTTGGCTGCCAATTATCTTTCTACTGTTCTTGTCCCTTCCGCATCTTTGAAATGGATTGTTTCTCTTTTTTTCTGTTGAAGTGTTGAAGTTTTTATAAATTTTGGAGACAAGTCCTTCATCAGATATGTCATAGCCAATATCTTCTCCCAATCTGTAGGTTCTCTTTTTAATCTTTTGGAGAAGTCTTTTCAAGCACATAAGAATTTAATTTTTAAAAGGTCCCAGTCATCTAGCTTCTCCTCCACTGCCTGCACATTTTGAGTTATGCCTGATAGTCTATTTATGCTGTAAATTAGGGCCTCTAGATTTGCCTCCATTTTATCATTGATACACTTTACAGTTTTGGGTTTTACATTTAAGTCTTTGATATAACTTGAGTTTGTTTTTGTGTATGGGGTGAGGTACAGGTCTTGTTTCATTTTTCTGCAAGTTGATACCCAAGTTTGACAGCACCATTTGTTAAAGAAGCAATCTCTCCCCCATTTAATGGGTTTTGGGCTTTGTCAAATATCACCTGTCCATAGATGGATGAGTCTATTCTGGGTTTTCAATTTTGTTCCATTGGTCTATCTGTCTATCATTGTACCAATACCATGCTGTTTTAACTACTGTGGCTGTATAGTAGGTTTTGAGATCTGGGAGTGTGAGACCTCGTATTTTGTTTTTCTTCATCAGCAGTGCTTTGTTTATCCAAGGTCTCTTTCCTTTCCATATTAAATTAATAATTGTTTTTTCCATATTCTTAAAAAATATTTATAGTATCTGGATGAAGATTGCATTGAATGTGTAGATTTCTTTGAGTAATACTGATATTTTCACAATAATCAGTCTTCCTATTCATATGAACAAGGAAAGTTCTTCCATTTGTGTAGATCCCTTATAGTTTCCTGTAGTAATGTTTTGTAGTTTCCTTTTTGTAGATCTTTTGTGTCTCTGCCATGACTTATTCCTAAATATTGTATCTTTTTGGTAGCTATTGTAAATGGCATTGTTTTCCTTATTTCCTTTTCAGAGGGCTCTTTGTTGATGAAGAAGAATACAGCTGAGTTTTAAATGTTGACCTTGTCTCCGGCCACTATGCTGAAATTTTCTATTAGTTCCAGTAGTTTTTTTTTTTTTTTTTTACTGAGTCTCTTGGGTTTTCATGTCATCTGCAAATAGAGATAGCTTTACTTCCTCTTTGCCAATTTGGATGCTTTTTTATTTCTCTTTCTTGCCTTATTGCCCTTGCTAGGACTTCCAATATAATGTTAGATAGAAATGGTGATAGAGGCCATCCTTGTCTGGTTCCCATTCACAAGGGGAATGCTTTGAGTCTTTCTCCATTAACAATATTGGCATTGGCTTTGAGTATATACCCTTTATTATGTCGAGGATTTTCCCTTCTATCCTTATTTTGCTGAGTTTTCTGAACAGGAACAGGTGTTGGATTTTATTGAATGCCTTTTCTGCACCAATTGTTATGATCATATGGTTCATATGTTTTTGTTTTTTTTTTTTTATGTGGTGGATTACATAGTTAATTTTTTTCTGATGTTGAACCATCCTTGCATAACTTGTATGAATCCCATTTGGTTAGGATATATTTTTTTGATATCTTGGCTGAGATTTTTTTGAAGATGTTTGCTTCTATATTCATAAGGGATGTTGGTCTGCAGTTTTTCATTTTAGAGATGTCTTTCCTGGTTTTGGTATCACTGTTATGTTTGTGTCATAAAATGAATTTGAATAGGTTGAGTGAAGTAGGTGTCAACTCTTCCCTGAATGTTTGGTAAAAATTCACCAGTTAAACCATCTGGGCCAGGACTTTTTTTTGTGTGGGGGAAGTTTTTTTTTTTTTTTTTAATGACACACTCAATTTCTTCTTTTGTTACGAGTCTGTTGAAGTATTCTCTCTCTGACTGGGATAGTTTAGGTAGGTCTTGTGTTTCTAGAAACTTGTCCACTTCTTCTATGTTCTTGAAACTGTTGGAGTACACTTCTTCATAATATTCTGTTGTTTTCTTTTTAGTTCAGTTGGTTCTGTTGTGATGTTGCCTTTGTTGTTTATTATCTGTGTTGTTTGCCTCTTCTATTTCTTTTCCTTTGTTAAACTTGACAGTAGTTTGCCAATTTTGTTAATCTTTTTGACAAACCAGCTTCTTGTTTTTTTATTTTTTTTATTTTCTCTATTGTTTCTTGTTCTCTGTTTCATTTGTTTCTGCTCTCATCTTTATTATTTCCTTACTTCTGGATACTGTAGATTTTTGTTGCTCTTTTTGTAATAGTTGGACTTGTTGAAGTAGAGTGTTGATTTTGTTTTTTTCCTCTTTTTTGATGTGTGCATTTATTGCTATTACCTGACCTCTGAGTACTGTTTCCGTTGTGTTCCAAAGGTTTTGGTAAGATGTATCTTCATTCTTGTTTGTTTCTGGAATTTGATTTTATCACACACTATTTCTTCTGTTACTCAGTAGTTTTTGAGCAGTATATTATTCAGTTTCCATATATATGATATTTTTTCCTTGATCTTCTTATTATTGATTTTTAATTTTATAGCATTGTGATCCAAGAAGATGCTTTGTAGTATTTCAATGTTTTTTAATTTATTGAGGCTTGTTTGGTGTCCTAACATATGGTCTATTCTAGAGAATGATTCATGTACATTGTGCTTTTGTTGAATGGAGTCTATGAGTCTATAAGTTCAAGTGGGAGCTCTGGTAGCATAGTGCCTAAGGCACTTGACTGCTAACCAGAAGGCTGGTGGTTCAAACTCACCAGTCACTCCTTGGAAGGAAGATGGGGCAATCTACTTCTGTAGTGATAATGCCTCAGAAACCCAAGGAGTGGTCTCTATGAGTTGGGGCCGATTCAACGGCACATAACAACAACAGCAACATGAGGTCAAGTTGGTTGATTGTTTTGTTGAGTTCTTCTGTATCTTTATAGAGTTTTTTCTAGTTGTTCTGTCCCTCCTTGAAAGTGGTATGTTAAAATCTCCTGTTGCTATTGTAGAGTTGTCTATTTTTCCTTTCAATTTGGTTAATATTTTTTTTACACATTTTGGAGCACTTTTGCTGGGTGCATAGATATTAATTATATTGATGTCTTCTTGGTCAATTTTCACTTAACAAGTCTTCCACTATTTTCTCAATGTCTTTTTTTTTTTTTTTTTTGCTTCCTCTTGCACTGGTATTTCTGGGAGGTGTATGTTGCTTCTTTTCATGTTTTCATGTCATCCTATAAAACTCTCAGGTTCTCTTCATTCCACTTAAATCTTTGTTCTGATTTTTCTTCATACAGGCTGACTTCAAGGGATTTGTCTTCTAGTTAGAAAATGCATTCTTCAGCCAGTTCTAGTTTACTCTTTTTGTCCTTCCACTTATTGTCTACCTCTGTAATATTAGTGTTCATCTTCTGGATTTCTAATTGCAGTTTTTCTATGAGTTCTAATTGTGTATTTATCTAGTTATTTTGTTCTTGAATGGTTTTCCTAAATTATTTCAAGATACTGACTGTCTTGTCATTTATTCTGTTTGTGATTTCCTTGATCTCCTGGAGACTGATATATATATATGTGTGTGTGTGTGTGTGTATGTATGTATATATGTGTGTGTGTGTATACATATAGAGGTATTATAGGTATTTTAGAGAAATACTGGGTAACTACACACAGGAGACTTTTAAGGATTCATATGCACTCAATATTCATATGCCAACTGAAGGGAACAGATCTTAAACTTATAGTGTTCAGGGTTGTTGAATCTTCAATGATTTTCTAAGGAGGAACTACTGAATTATAGAATATAATAATAGAATGTTAGTAAACATGAATAGATTAAACAGTATGGATAAACCCACTTCTGATAAAATAGCTATATTGATTTTAAATTATATTCCAAACACATAATAAAGTAATTCAAACAACAGAAGAATACTCTATATAAAATAATGTGTAGTGAATAGTCTATATATTGATTCAGATGCATAAAAATCAGTTTGCAATTCATTGATCTCTTTCAGGCACATTCAGATTCTCTTTAAATATCCATCAATATATCTTCTGTTAGTATGGGAATCAAGATTCAATGGATCTAGCACTAATTCTGTCACTTAATATCTGACATAACATGAGGATATTAATAACAGAGCTTGGCAGCTCTGGTGGCATAGTGTCTAAGACATTTGATTGCTAAACAGAAAGCTGGTGGTTCAAAGCCCACAGCCACTCCTCAGAAGGAAGGCTGGACAATTTACTTCTGTAGAGATACCACCTTGGAAACCCAAAGAAGGGTCACTATGAGTCAGTTTTGACTTGAGAGCAGTGAGTTTGGTTTTTGGTTTTTAGCCTAACTTCTAAGATAAAGTGAGCATGAAAATATATTCTATATGTAAATTTGCAACAGAATTTTGCAATATACAACATTCTATGAATACATACGGTAATATACATTAAAAAAAAAACAAACTACATGATGGAAGAGTTTGTGGAAATTACAAAGTGAAAAATAATATTTGGGAAACAAAATTGTGTTCAGTCCTTAATAAGAATACATGGTCACAACTGTTAGCATTTATCCATGCACAACTCAAGAACATGAACCTCACTCATTTTCTTATTTTTTATTTACATTCTCCTTTCATATTAATTCTGATAAATCATATATTTGTAAAGTTTTAAATGGCATGGCCAATTACATCTCTCTCTGTCCTTGACTCTTATTATAAATGTTGTTATCATTTTATGAACTATTCACAATATTTTTTTTTTCATTCTTTATTTCTTTTAATTTCTGATTTTAAAATATTTCTTTACATATTTGTAAGAATATGAAGTTGAAACTCCTCAGAAGGAAGGTTGGGCAATCTACTGCCATAGTGATACTGCCTGGGAAATCCAGAGGGGCCACTAGGAGTCAGGGCCAACTTGATGACACATAATAGCAACAACATGAAGTTGAAAAAAAATCTTTGAACTGAATGGCAGTTAAATTTGGATTTTTTAAATATAATGGTAATAAGATTTTAAATTATGAATGTTTTCTTTTAATGACAATAACACTCATTATTATTATAGCATTATGTACATAGTCTTTATAAAATATATTCAAATTCTACATGAATGTATTTAAGAATGTTAAAATGATTCATAATTACAATACAAATATATAAACTGTTATTTAATGTAGGAATATTGCTTCATATTTTTCCTCCAGCAAAATATTTTACACTGTACATGTGGGCTTCCTTAAAGGCTGTCTCATATTCCAAATACCCCCAGACAACTGGGATGAGAAATCCACCCAATGGTACAAGCCACTCCATGAGTGTTATGTATGTTTATCCTGATCTAGTTGTAAACACTAGACATGTCCATGGTGGCAACAGTGAAAGTCATTTTAATTACAGACAACAGATAGTGTACAAAAGGAGAAGTTCCATCAGAGAAATCTTCCCTGGCTCAAATGCTGTCAGGGAAGATGGAATACTTTCATGGCTGTTCTCTTTGCACATTGGACGAAAATTTTGACAGTGTTCCCATGTTTTATACTCTAAGATTTTGATATTTCACTGTAGAGTGGAAATGCAAAATTTCCTGCCTGATCACCTAGTCAGACATGGGGGCACCAGCCTGCAATTGTATTTCTTTGTCCCTGTTGCTTATTTAGACAAACCATTAGACTTCAGAAGAGGATGTACATTGGTCTATTTCTAAACTCAAAAGTGCTAGCAAGGGGCAAAGAATGAAGAGTAATTACAGTCTTTTGGGCCATTGGAAGTACTGCTTCCTTTCAATTGTAAACATAGTTTCCATGTCTAAAAATACTAATGCATATCTTTATTCAGAATGACTTCAGAGTGTACACTGTATAGAGGAGCAGCTATGCATTTCTATTAATGACCAACATTTGCTTTCTGCTAAGTCCTTACTAATATAGACAAAACTAATTTAGAATATGGTTACATATATCTCTGCATATCTTTGTACACTCGTCTAATTAAATACTTAGGAAAAATTCTAGAGGTGGACTTCAGAGTCAAAAAGGTTGTTAACTTAAAATTTCAATACTCATTAGCAAATTACAGTCCTGGAAATTTGCATCCGTTTTCTTTTCCATTTCAATGTTACGAGTACTTGTTTTCCTACGTTTCCCTCAATACTGCTGCATAAAAATTGTTTTGACTGCTGAAAAAGTAATCTTTGTTGTTTGAATTTGCATTTATTTTAAACATTTTCATAAATGCTAGTGCCTATTGTATATATTAAGTTTACTTTTCCTTTGACTTTATATTTTAAAGTGATCTTTTTCTTAATTGATATATAAAAAACAAACCAAACTCACTGCTCTCAAGTCTAATCTGACTCACAATGACCCCTCCTTGGGATTCCAAGGCAGTATCACTACAGATGTAGATTGTCCAAATGTCCTTCTGAGGAGTGGCCAGTGGGTTTGAACTTCCAGCCTTCTGGTTAACAGTCAAAGGCACTATGCTACCAGAACTCCCAATTGATACATAAGATGCTTTAATTATTAAACAGTCTCTGTCTATTAATATTTATCTAAAGGATAATTTCATTTTTTCAGTAAACAGATCTTTTAATTGTTCATGTAAATTCTATTCATAATTTCATTTGAGAGTTTTAATTTCATTGGCATACTTAGACATATATTCTTGTTCCAGTTATAAAATGGACAATTGGTATCCACTAATTTTGTTTGATTTAAACTTTACATACCTATATTACATATGGAATTTATTTTAGTGCAACATTGTTAATCTTTTTTCCTAACATCAACCATTGACAATTATATCTCTTCTTTCTGATAAGATATTGTCTTATTGTTAGTATGAAACTACAATAAATGCTTGGGTTTATTTCTTTATATTCAAGTTTAATTATATGTGTATATGTCAAAACTCTATTGTATACTATGTATTAACAATATATTTCTCAGAAGAAAGATATAGTGATATTTTGAAAGATATAATATAGACAAAACTAATACTTTGAAAACTAAACTTTGAAAACTCTATGTAGTGCAGTTCTACTCTGAAACCCATAATATGACCATAAGTTGGAATAGAGCAGATAGTAAGTTCTCTTTTTCTTTAGTAATATGTTTTAACATCTCTTATGATGTTTCTTTTCTCATTATTCTATATGGGCTAGAATGTCCTTGCTATCTTTTCCTACTTTGAAAATATTAGTTTTAAAATGTCACTAAGGTTGTTTCTCTTTTTCAATATCACCTAATGTGTGTATGGGTATGTACACATGTATATAGATACACTTGCTGTTGTTGTTTGCCATTGAGTCGATTCTGATGCATAGAGACTTTACAAGACCAAATACAATTGTCCCATAGGATTTTCAAGGCTGTATATCTTTATGGAAGCAGATTTCCTCATCTTTCTCCCACAGAGTGGCTGGTGGATTGGAAGTGCCAACCTTTTGGTTAGCAGCCAATGAGTTAACCACTGTATCACCAATGCTCCTGATATATCCATATATATTCATCAAAGACATATGAATCATTCCATAGAAATGATGCATGTATTTTATTCTACTCAAAATCTTTGTGTCCTAGTAGGATTGGGAAAGGGATTATGATGCTGATACTGGTGTTACATTTTCTAATAGGTTATTCTTACAATTTAAGGTAATTATCAATGTGTTTATTCACACTAATTCTTAGTTGATTCTCTTGCATTTTTAACATCTGAAATTGGTTAATCTGCAATAATTTAACTATTTTCTAATATGGGGAATTTTAATTTAAATTTTACATCGTAATGCATTAATTACCTAATGCTCAACAATATGACATAAAGTGAGTGTTGGAAGGGACACTTTTATATTGTCTGACTTACACTTTTAAGTGTGATGCTGATATTTATTTAAGAAAAGACTTGTTGATTCATGGTTAAGCAACTGAAATAAGTATTTTATTTGATTATTTGGTCACATGTTTTATTATTATTATTATTATTATTATGTATTTTCCCCCTTTGACATGTCAGTATGATAATTATTTATATGTACTTTCTAATATTAAACCATCTTTTACTTGTCTAATTTTGAACCACACTTGGAATTGCAGTGACTCTCAACTATTTATTTTTCCCTTTAGATGTTTATATCTATGGTAATGATTCAGATTGATTTCCAGTTTTTATTTGTCAAAATCTTTGTCAGATCTTGGCATAAGTTTATTCCGTGTATTGGTAGAATTTCCAGGGAAAACAAGCAAACAAAAAACTAACTGTACCTTTGCCAAAGATGCAGGGAGGCCCCATCTTCTGACCTCCTCTAAGCCCACAAGAGGAAGGCAGAATCACCATCAGTAGCCCAAGACCTATCTCTGTGAGGCCTATCCCCGAGAGGCCAGACAGGCTTCCTCCCTCCAGCCCTTTCACCAACCCTGACACAAACCATTCCTCCCACAGCACTCACCACCTCTCTGCTAGGTTCAATAATTCACTGCAGTGGGTACACAGAACTCACAGATTATGGGGTTTATTAGGGAAGAAACAGGCTACAACTCAAGTTCAGGAACACACTCAGTCTCTTTCAGCCCACCGTCTCTCAGACAACAGTCTCTCTCCCAGCAGTGTGTGTCTCTCAGTGATTCTCTCTCAGCAATAGGTGTCTCTCAGTATCTCTCTCTTAGCAGCTCATGTCTCTCAGGAGCACATTCCTCTCAGGAGTGCATTCCTCTCAGCAGCACATCTTTCTCAGCCAGAAGTCAGAGAGAGACTTCTGTCTCTAAGAGGGTTCCTTTTGAGCCTGGCGGAGTGCCCAACTAACCAATCACAACTTTAGGTTTCTATACACCTGAGAGAGAGTGAACTTCCCAGAAAATTACTTGGTGCTACATGCAACAGAAATACCCCAAGTAGCTAACTTTAGCAATCAGGAGCTACTCAGTTGCTCATGGCAAATTCCACCATGAAGTTTATAAAGATTTATGGCTAGAAAAACTATATCAGGTAATTTACTACACCACAACCATGTTTGGGTGACCAAAACCATTATTTTTTGTCAGCCAAACAGAGTAGAGTCAGTTTTTCTGTTTGTTTGTTTGTTTCCCCTGGAAATTCTACCAATACACAGAATAAACTGATGCCAAGAGCTGGGGGAGCTCTGGTAGCATAGTGGCTAAGACACTTGCCTGCTAACCAGACGGCTGGCAGTTCAAACCCACCAGCCACTCCTCGGAAGGAAGGTTGGGCAATCCTACTTCTGTAGTGATACTGCCTCGGAAACCCAAGGAGGGGTCGCTATGAGTCGGGGCTGACTCGACGGCAAACAACAACAACAACAACAAGAGCTGACAAAGATTTTGACCAAAGGAAAAAAAACAAACAAACCTGAAACTCAATGTGAATCATTACCCTGTTTGGGGAAGGATACTAAATAGCAAACATCATTACAGAAAATCTTCAGAAAATGGCTGGAGGTAGTTGAAACACTGGATGATTCAGTAAGATTCATGAGTGTCAGAGAGCATGAGATAAACCAAAAAAATTTGATATGAGGATATCAACTGAATTTTGTTTCTAGAAACCCAGTGGCCTGAGTCATGGAGAAGAAGGTAGAAAGTCAAATGTTGGAAAAATAAAGAATTGATCAAATAAAAATAAAGAAATTATCAAACCTTTCATGAGCAGTGAACTTTCTGAGTTTTTTTTTTTTACAAAAGAAAGGAAGAAAATAAAAGAATTTTCATCTTTCTTAAATACCTTAAATTTTATATTTAATTATTGCTGTATATGCAACTGAATTGAAAAATTATTATAGGCGTCCTTCCAATTCTCTGACTTCTTTGTCTTTTCCTGATTGAAAATTTTGAATTGATAGGTTTATAATCCAGCAGATTCCCCTCATTGTCAGGAAGAACTTAGTGGGAACAATTAGAAGTCTTCATATTTACTAAAATAACAATCCAAAAGGAACAATGGCTGCTTGTGTGAATCACAGAGATTGATGCTGCAGTCAAAATTCTGAGTGTGGTGCAGCTTTAGAAATGCACCCATTAATTTCCCCAGTTTGAGCTATACAACAATCTGGCACTTAGTGGAAAATGACAGTAGATTAAAAGGAAATTAATCTGGTAATGATTCCATTTGTAGCTGCTGTGCCAGATGTGGCCTGTTTTCTTGGATAATTTAATAAACATTTTGCATTTGGAAGTAGTTATATGCCTGAAAACTTGTTTCTTGGTTCCTTCTTTAAAGATATTATATTTTGACAGAAAGCATTGACAATTACATAGTTACATTCTTGCCTTATGGATACCTGTTGCTTCATATTTGTGCCATACCTAAGGCACTTGACTTCTAACCAGAAGGCTGGCAGTTCAAAATCATGAGCCATTCCTCGGAAGGAAGGTTGGACAATTTACTTCTGTAGTGATACCACCACAGAAACCCAAGGATGGGTCACTATCAGTCAGGTCTGATTCCATGGCACATAACAACAACAACATAATATCAACAGACATTGGCAACTTCATTATCTTACAGGCACCATCCTGGGCCCCCTCACTGATAACTTTATTCTGAGTGAATATCGAGAGAAGTAAAGATCAGGGAGCAGTAAATACCATAGTGATAATGATAAGACACATATGCATTAGAAAATATAAATCCAGGAAATGGCAAAGTCCTTCTCCTCAGTGAAATTTCACAAATTCAAATATTTGGTTATACTGTGATATTTCTTCATGGTGAAGAACACTAAGTCACAATTTTTTCTTCCAGTTTCAGTTAGGGTCCTGGTTTCATCAAGAAATGGGCTAAATGAGTAGTATTTAATGAATAAACTATATTGAGATTTCTAGGAGGAATGCTTTAGGAAAATCAACAAGAGATAGATAGGCATGCTGGGGCAGCAAAGATAGAGAATCATATCCCTCTACCATAAGCAGTAAAGGGTAAAAGAATAAGTAGGTGCTTAAACAAGGAATGACAAGCTATACCTGTAAGACAAGAAAGCTTGTGAGGAACTAAAGGCATTTGTCATATAACTGTAGGCATCTTTGGGGAAACAAAATGAAGTATCCAATAGAAGAAATACTCTAAACTTAATCTCCTTCCCTTCTTCCCCTGCTCATGCCACTCATTGGCTTAAGCCAGTAGAGGACATTAGAATATGTTGATGAAATACCCACCCCCCCCCACAAAGAAAATTGTTTCTTGTACCTCAAAACATGATGGTGGGTGGGTCGGGAGCAGTTTTGGAAGGAAAAAAAGAAAATGTCCAATAATTGTTGTTATTGTTAGGTGCCATCGAGTCAGACCCAACTCATAGTGACCCCTCCTTGGGTTTCCGAGGCAGTATCACTATGAAAGTAGATTGCCCCATATTCCTTCCTAGGAGTGGCTGTTGGGTTTGAACCACCAGCCTTCTGGTTAGCAGTCAAGTGCTTAGGCACTATATGACCAGATCTCCTGTCCAATAATTAGGAGACAAATATAATTGATTGGTCACTTTTTTTAAATGGTTTTTGGTGGCCTTGGGTGCAGAAAGTGTGTAGTCTCTAAGCTCTTCTCTAGGCACAATCTCCATCGTGCAGAAAAGGCAAACCAATAGGGCCCTGTTTGCCAAATCCAGCATAATGTGACTAGAGTATCTCCTATGGTGTTTTTGTTTGTTTGTTTGTTTGTTTTAAAATGTGTGATATTCACCTATCCTGGTCTTGGTCATTCAATTAAAACCTCAAGAACTGACAGCTGTGGTTGAAGATAATCACTAGAAAAATTCTCAAACTGGCTCCAAAAATAAAGTGAGCTTTTCTATGACTTAATACTCCTAATATGGATTATTTCATTGGAATTAAGATTTCTTCATTGGCTAGAAGGCCAGGGGTTGGAACCTACCAACCACTCCATGGGAAAAAAAACCATGTGATCTGATCCTATAAAGATTATAGCCTGTGAAACCCTATGGGGCAGTTGTCCTCTGTCCTACAGGATCACTATGAGTCAGAGTCCACTCGACAGTGAACAACACACACACACACACACACACACACACACATACGGAGTTAGAAAATTCTTAGAAGAGGAGCTACATAAGAAACTCCAAGTATCAGGCATAGGACCACATTACCCTTTCCTTCCACCACTTGTCTATCAGTTTGTCGTACTGTTGTGGCTTTTGTGTTGCCATGATGCTGGAGTTTATATGATAAGTATTTCAAATACTAGCACAGTCAACCATAGTGAGCAGGTTTTAGTGGTATTTCCAGACTAGAAAAAAAGACCTAGTTATATACTTCTAAAATAATTGGGTAATGAAAATTTGTGACATTCAAATTTCCTGGACTTGGTCCAGGATACACTTGTATGTATAGCAGTGGCACATTGTTTGATATAGTGCCATAAGATAAGCCTCTCAGATTAGAAAGCACTAAAATATGACTAGTGAAGAGCTGACTCTCTAAACCAGAGTTGACCTTAATATGTGGATGGAATAAAACATTTGGAACCTTTATATGCTGACATCCATTAGTAATCAGAATGTGGAGTTACAAAGTGTCAATCTAGGAATATTAGGGGCTGTCAGAAATGAAATGGACTGCTTGAAGATGTTGTTGTTGTTGTTATGTGCCGTCGAGTCAGCCCTGACTCATAGCGACCCCTCCTTGGGTTTCCGAGGCAGTATCACTATGGGAGTAGGATTGCACAATCTTCCTTCTGAGGAGTGGCTGATGGGTTTGAACCACCAGCCATTGGGTGAGCAGTCAAGTGCCTTAGCCTCTATGCTACCAGAGCTCCTGCATGAAGATAGATATCATAAACATTAGTCAGTTGACTGGTATTGGCCATTTTTAATTGAATAATTATACAGTCCACTATGCAAGGGATAATAAATTGAAGAGGAATGGTGTAGCATTTATTGTCAAAAATTGTATTTCAAGACCTATCTTGAAGTACAATGCTCTCAGTGATAGGGTAGCATTCATATGCTTACATGGAAGACCAGTTAATACAACTAATATTCATATTCACACACCAATCACTAGGGTCAAAGAAGAGGGAAATGAAAATTTTACAAACTTCTGTAGTCTGAAACTGATCAAACAATCAAGATGCATTGAAAATTAGTGATAATTAGAATGTGAAATTTGGAAGCAAAGAAGAAGGAAAGGTACTTGGAAAACATGGCCTTGGTGATAAAAATTATGTCAGCGATCAAATGATAGAATTTTTGTAAGACCAATGACCTATTTGTTGAAAATATCTTTTTGTCAATAACATATATAATAGTTACAAACATGGAACTGGCAATATGGCATTCACAGGAAATGGATCTAATCACATCTGTGGAAAAAGAAGATGGTAAAGCTCAAGATAATCACTTAGAAGAAGGCCAGGGACCTACTTCAGAACAGACCATCAATTGCACCTTTACAAGTGCAAAGGAAAGCTGAAATAAAATAAAACAATTCCATGAGAGCCAAAGTATGACATTGAGTATATCCCATCTGGATTTAGAGAGTATCTCATGAATAGATTTAATGAACTGTGCACTAATGAGGAGTTGTAGAATAATATTAGAGGTATCATATATGAAGAAGTCAAAAGGTTATTGGAAGGACAGATAGGAAATAAAAGACCAAAATGGATGTCAAATGAGAATCTGAAACTTGCTCTTGAACAGAGGGTATACAAAATGAATGTAAGAATTGTTGAAATAAAAGTGTTGAACAGATTTCAAAGGACAACTCAAGAAGAAAAATTAAAGTATTACAAGAAATGTAACATAATGTAATTCAATTTATAATGAAATGTATAAAGACCTAGGTTTAGAAAATAAAAGAAGAGAACATGCTTGGCATTCTACAGGATGAAAGAACTGAAGAAAAATTCAAGCCTCGAGTTGCTATATTGAAGGATTCAGTAGGCATAGTATTGAATGACACAAGAAGCATCATAGAAAGATATATAAAATACACAGAGTGGAAATTCTGGCAAGATGGCAGACTAGGCAGAAAGACTGCACAGACCCTCTGCAACAAAGAAAAGGGAAACACAGACACAGAAGATAATCTTGGACTCCTGAGCCTTGAAGGGAAAGATATAGAAGTGGACTAAACCCCAACTAGCAGAAGAATTTATGTGA
>NW_006922067.1:2353746-2354388 GCF_000298275.1 Orycteropus afer afer
TGAAAAGATCAATAAAATTGACAAACCACTGGCAAATTTAACAAAGGAAAAGAGGGAGAGAATACAAATAACACGTATAAGAAATGAAATGAGTGACATCACAACAGAAACAACTGAAATAAAAAGGGTAATATCAGGATACTATGAAGAGGTGTACTTCAACAAATTAGAAAATCTGGAAGAAATAGCCAGTTTTCTAGAAACACACCACTTACCTAAATTAACACAGATTTATGTGGAAAAGTTGAACAGGCCCATCACAAAAGAAGAAATTGAACAGGTCATCAAAAAATTATCAACTAAAAAAAGTCCTGGCCCAGACTGTTTCAACACAGAATTCTACAAAACATTCAGAGAAGAACTGATACCAATCTTACTCAAACAATTCCAAAACATAGAAAAGGATGGAATCCTCCCTAACTCATTTTATGAAGCACGCATTACCTTGATACCAAAACCAGACAAAGACATCACTCAAAAGGAAAACTATAGACCAATATCCCTCATGAGTAGAGATGCAAAAATCTTCAACAAAATCTTAGCCACTACACTCCAACAACATATCAAGAAAATCATTCATCATGACTAAGTGGGGTTCATATCAGGTTTGTAGGGATGGTTCAACATTAGAAAAACAATCAA
>NW_006922068.1:0-9183 GCF_000298275.1 Orycteropus afer afer
TTTTTTTTTTTTTTTTACCTATAGATGTAATCCTGTTTGGAGATAGGTTTTTCTTTGTTGTGTTAATTAGTTCATTCCTGAGTACAGTGGATTCTAAATCTAATTGCTTCTTGAATCCTAAAAAGAGCACATTAGAGACACACATAAGGACACATACACATGCATGGGGTGGGTGGAAGGTGGGGATGGGGGGCAGTAAACAGACTCCATGGAAGGATCGTTTATATGCCAAGGAACCAAGGAACACCTGTGGCTTAGTTTCCTAGTGCTGCTATAACAGAGGGAACTCTGGTAGTGTAGTGCCTAAAACATTTGACTGCTAACCGGAAGGCTGGCAGTTCAAACCCACCACTCGGAAGGAAGATTGGGCAATCTACTTCCATAGAGATACCGCCTCGGAAACCCAGGCTAACAAGCCCAAGCTCAACAAATAAAATGGCACAATCGCTAAGAGTCACAGTGGATGGTTCTAAAGAACAGAAATTTATTTTCTCACATTTTAGGAGGCTATAAATCTGAATTCATGGCACTGGCTCTAGGAGAAGACTTCCTCTGTCCTCTCTGGGGAAAATCCTTATTTCTTTCCATTTCTCTTCCTTGGTTCCTTGGTGATCTCCCGATGGCATCAATCTTTCCTCATTTGTGCTTTGTTGTTTCTGTGCTTAATCTTCTCCTTTTATATCTTAAAAGTGAGCAAGTGTAAGACATACCTTAAACTAATATGGCTTCATTAATGTAACAGAGAAAATGCTATTCCCAAATAGGATTACTTCCACAAGTATAAGGATGAGGAAAATACAGTATCAGCCTGGGACTACCTAGAAGAAAGGAATCAACACCATCAAGACCTTGATTTGGACTTTTAGCCTCCAGAGAGAAAATAAATGTTTGTTATTTAAAGCCACTCACTTATGGCATTTCTGTCACAGCAGTACTAGGTAACTCAGACTCATGTTATTTGTCCACATAACAACAACGTTTACTTCATAAAAAATATTTTTAACATACATTAAAATTACTGAGGATTGAATATGAATACATTTCTGAAGGATTTTGGTCTTTATAGGTAATTTTAGCCACCTATTGTTTGTTAAGGAGCTCTGGTAGCATGGTGCCTAAGGCACTTGACTGCTGACCAGAAGCCTGGTGGTTCAAACCCACCACCCACTCCTCGGAAGAAAGGTTGAGCAATCTACTTCTGTAATGATACCACCTCAGAAACCCAAGGAGGGGTCGCTGTCAATCGAGTCTGACTCGATGGCACATAACAACACAACAACAGCATTGTTTGTTATCTCGTGAAGAAATTCTAAGATTTGATGTGGATAAGTTATTGTGTGTATTAATTTTTGTACATTCTATTTGGAGGAAGTGTCCTAGAACATATGTTTATATTTTTAAAAAGATTAAATCACATGATTTAGTCACAAAAATATTTTTCTTGCCTTCCACCCCTCCTCCTAACCCACTGGTTTCCTGAATTCTCCCATAGCTTTTTTTTTATTCCTTTCCTCCTTGCTGATCTGCAATTGAGTTTTTCTCCAAAGTTCTGCCTTCTGCCCTCTCTTTTTGATCCTCTGGCAGTCTGGGATTTTATCCACGCTGATAATAATTTCTCTATCCCCTCTTGGTGGATTATTCCTTAATCTCTATCACCTGCTCTGACCTCTGTCCAGCACTCCAGCTTCAAACATCCAGCTGCCTGGAGAGCCGCAGACAGCCACATGCTTTGGCAACATTACACCATTAAACATAAAATCAAATTAATTTCTCACCAAATCAGTTATGGATTTCTGCTTCTCAATCTGGATTGGTGGGACCACCCTTTCCTAGGTGCCCACTCTCAGACTTCTGGGTCACTGTTAACTTCCCTCTTCTGTAGTATTGAATTACTTTCCTGTGTTAGTTTCCTAGAGCTGCCCTAATAAATTACCACAAACTGGGTGGCTTAAGACAACTGAAATTGATTCTCTCACAGATCAGGAGGCCAGAAGTCTGAAATCAAGGTGTCTGCAGGGTTGGATATTTTTTGGGGTTCAGAAGGGAGAACTTGTTCCGAGCCTCTCTCCTGGCTTTTGGTGGCTGCTGGCAATCCTTGGCATTCCTTGGTGTATGGCAGCATAACTCCAGTCTTTGTCACCATTGTCACATAGCACTCTCCTTGTATGCCTCTGTCTAAATGTCTCTCATTTTACAAAGACATCAGTCATTGGATTAGAACCCACCCTAATCCAGTATGACATCATCTTAATTTAACTAATTATATCTATATTCATGAATAAAGTCACATTCACAGGTTAGGATTTGAAAAAATTGTTGGGGGGGGGCACAATTCAATCTACAACATCACCCAACCAACCAATTCTGCCTTTTTATAAAGTTTTCCTGCACATTCGATTCTCCTCTCAATTCAAAGTGCTGTTGCTTTAGTTTGGATCCTCCATTGCGCTTGGCTCTCACTCATCTTCCTTTCACCAGCCTGTCCCCTCTCTAATTCTTCCTACATTTGGCTACCACCATAACCTTCATAGGAGCTCTGGTAGCGTAATGCCTAAGGTGCTTGACTGCTAACCAGAAAACTGGAGGTTAAAACCCACCAGCCACTCCTCAGAAGGAAGGTTGAGCAATCTACTTCCATAGTGATGCTGCCTCGGAAACCCAAAGAGGGGTTGCTATGAGTCAGGTGTGACTCAACGGCACATAACAACAACAACATAACCTTCATAAAACATTGCTTTTAATCATGGTACATCTCTGTTTAAGAACCTTCCATGCCTTTCTCTCGTCTTACTAGATTAAATTAAGTGATATCTGTACCTGGATCAAAGGCTGAGCCTGGTTTCATACTCTGGTCCTTCTACTATTATAATTTCATGTGGGTGATGCTCTAACCCTAAAAAAAAAAAAAAAACCTGCTTGTTTGCTCTTCCTTCCACACACCCCTTCCTTTTCCATCTCATGTGCACAAAATCTGGCGTACTGTCTTCCTTTGACCTCTTCCTGTGGAAATTGTATTTCTCCTTCAAGGTATTCAAATGTCACTGTCTTCATGAAGCTTTCCTTGACTGAGCTAGGTCTGTGCATTTCCTCTCTTAACACCCTGGGGTTAGCACCTCTAAAATGTGGTTCTAGTCACATTTTACATTGATTTATATGTTTTAAAGGAGCCCTGGTGGTGCAATGGTTAAGCACGAACCAAAAAGTTGGTGGTTCAAACCCACCAGTCACTCTAGGGGAGAAATGTGTGGCAGTCTGCTTCCATAAAAAGATTTACAGCCTTGCAAACGCTATGGAGTGTTCTATTCTGTCCTACAGGGTCACTGTTGAGTCAAAATTGACTTGATACAAATGGTTATGGGTTATGAACTTTAAACAAATATATTATGAAATATTCCAGACATAAATATGAACAGTATAAATGTTGTTTTAGTAAATCAGGTCACTAAAATATACTTTCATGCTTACTAATCAAAGATCAATAGATCTTTTTAGATCATCAAGTTTGATATAGTCTATCACACACACATTCATTCTGTTTCACTTTCCTCAAACCATTTGTGAAAATAATTAAAATATCTAGTAAAAACACAATCAAACTTTACAATCACAACTGCTCTAATGTGATGACACATTATTTAATTTCTCTCTTTAAAACCCTGGGGTTAAAGCTTGTTAATGTAATAAAACTGAAACCATTATTTTTCTCTTCTCTTTTATGCTGTAGAAAAATTCTAGAATATTATAAAGGGATACATGGCACTATAAAAAATTGCCCTGTATCTTTTTTCAAAAACATAATTTCCAGTTCAACCTGGCCCAAAGGGCCTAATATGACCCCCTTTTGAGAAAACAAAAGGCAAAATTATTTTAATATTTGGTAATGCCAAGGTGGAGGCCATTTTCTACTCTCTTTCACTGGTTATCTTATTCCCGGTTCCAGCCTTTCTTGTTCCTTTCTTAATAGAGGAAATTATCTGTTTGCTCACAGCACTGGCTAGACCTTTGACCTCAGTAATGGTGCCCATAGCTATAATGCTTTGATGGGCAGGGATTCAGGATTCTGCCTTTCCTTGCCTTGGAGTGAAGAGATGGTTAAGAGACGGATTTTGTTATCACTCAAATGAGGAAAAACCAAATTGCTTCAAATTTTGCAGGATACAAAATTCCCACCAAGAGCTAATTTTTCCTACCTTTGCAAAGCATGTGTGTCAGGGCTGGTCACTAGATAGTGAAGAGGAAGAGCAAGTTTTTAATAAATTTTGGAGTTAAATCCTAGACTCATGTTATCATCCATTTTCCTTCTAGTCTATCAGAATACATGGTGGTAAACATGCACATGAGATATAGACAACAGAGGCAAATACTAGTACGTGCACAATACTGCATTACCACTAACACCAAACACCAGGCTACAAATAAATGCATAGACAGGTGAGAAGAACAGGTGGGGGTAGGTGAACAGGAATATACTCTAGACCAAGGATAGATCTGGCTGAAGATAATCTGACATACGCACTTGTGCTACAAAATCAGCCTCATACATTACAGAAACAACAGGCGACAGGGTTGGAGTAACTTCTCAGAGACAAATAAACACTTTGAGAAAGAGAATCACCAGGCTTGCAGACTGGAGACATCATGCTCCATTGGCACAACATAGTACATAAAAAAAGAATTTAAAAAAAAAAAAAAAAAAAGGCATACATGGTAGTTAGGCTTCCATCTCCAATATTTCTCTCAGAATGTGGTTGACTGATATTATGTGAAGCATAGTTTCTGATCCAAAGTGGATTTTGATTGACCTATGTCAAAATTTTAATTCATTAAATAGCATTGAGTAAGGAATAGATCCTTCATGATTAGATTACACCAATACAAATGGATTTATTTTGACTTCTCTATCCTTTGGAATTTTGCTTTTATTAATGCCCCTGTCTAGTGTGTGTGTGTGTGTGTGGGAAACTTGAAAAACCACTCTTTGGCTACTTAGGTGTGAAAGCTACCCACAGATTTCTGATGTTCTTTGATTGCAGTAGACTAGCATCTCACAATGAACCAATAATAATGGTCTTTGGGATTCTATCTCCAGGGAATGGCAGAAAGTTCTTCATATATCTGTCTATCAGTATATAGTATCTGTTCTGTGTTCTCCCCGCTGTCCTCAGTTGTGAATATTTACATTTAAGGAGCTTTAGAGGAATATGTTCTTGTGGTGATTTCCATAGTGGCTAAATGTGTCTGGAAAAAAAAAAAAATACAACCAAACTCACTGCCATCGAGTTGATTGCAACTCATAGCAACACCTCCTTGTGTTTCCAAGGCGGTATCTCTATGGAAGTAGATTGCCCAGTCTCCCTTCTGAGTCTGAGGAAGGCAAAAGGTCCAAGGCTTGAACACTGCAGACCACACTAGATGTGGCCCAGAACTTGGCATCCTATCTACCCATGACAAAGTGACAGCGTGTCTTCTGTTTGTCATCTTGGATTCTGGAACCCAGCCTGAGCTAACAACCTGATGCTGCTTATGCAAATGACTGGGAAGGAAAAGAAGAGGATCTACAGCTAGGTGCACACAGTAACTGCCTAATCTTGACCACCTCATTGCTTTGGAGTATCTCCTTTTACAAAATAGTTGATTCAATGCTGATTATGTTTATGTTGTTGTTGTTGTTATGTGCTGTGGAGTTGGACCCGACTCATAGCCACCCCTCCTTGGGTTATCACTACGGAAGTAGATTGCCCAACCTTCCTTCCAAGGAGTGGCTGGTGGGTTTGAACTGCCAGCCTTCTGGTTAGCAGTCAGGTGCCTCAGGCACGACGCTACTAGAGCTCCCGATTATGTTTATAAGGATCCTTATCTTCATGTGCTTGGTTTCTGGGCCTGGGACACCTCAAAGATCATAAACAAAATATTTATAAATAAACATATGTACATGTTTCTAGGTAGAGGGGTGACTTTTTTTATCAGCTTATCAACAGGGATCAACATCTCAAAAAAGAGAACAACAATAACAAAACAAACAAACAAAACAGAAAAAAAGGAAAAACAAATAAGAAGGAAAGAAAGAGCCCTGCTGGCACAATGGTTAAGCCGTTAGCTGCTAACCAAAGGGTAAGCAGTTTGAATCCACTCAATGGTGATTTGCTTCTGTAAAGATCACAGTCAGAAAACTATGGAGCAATTCTACTGTGTTACACTGGGTTGCTGTGAGTTGGAATGGGCTTGACACATTCAACAACAAGAAGGAAAGAAGGAACAGAGGGAGAGAGAAAGAAAGAGAATCCACTGTATTAATTTCAGTCTTTCAAACTGTAGCACAGTCCATGTCAGCCATTTTGCAGGCTGAGAGGGTCATTAAGGATTGATATAAACTCTATACAAGTCAATTTTAAATGCTCCTCAGCTGATTATCAGTTAATGGAGAAGATGAGTTATATAATCCTTGTTGATTTCTCTTTCTGTTGTGCTCTGAAACTCAAAGAGAAACCTCATTTTACTAGTTATAAATAATCCAGAAACCAAAACTGACCAAAACATGAAAAGTGATGCTTCAGGGCTGGAAAGTACTTTCTATCTTAGGAATGTTTCCCTTTGAGGGATTTCCAAATCCACGAAGGATGGAAGAATGTCAATCTTTGTGGCAAGATAGTGACATGGAATAGAAAGAGTTTGAAGTGACACAGACCAGGGCTAGAATTCTGGCAATGCTGCTTCCTAACTGTGGGGCCCTGGGCAGACCACTGACATCAAGTATCACTTTCCTTTGCCACCAGATGAAGACAACAGTATCTGCCTCAGAGAGTTGTTTTAAAATTTAATGAAAAAAAGAAAAGTATAATGCATTTAACACACAGTCTAGCACACAATCACTCAATAAATAATAGACATTGTTTCCATTCTGATAATCAATAGAATCCAAACAGGAGGGATGAAGAGGCTAGAATTCTTAGGGAGAATGGGTGATGAAGTAGAAAAGAAATAGAGGAGCAGTGAGGGATATAATAAGCAATTCCCCTGAGTCAGGTTGAAGAATGTACTAGCCTATTAGGATGTTAGGAGCCCTGGTAGCATAGTGCTTAAGGCATTTGGCTTCCAACCAGAAGCCTGGTGGTTCAAACCCACCAGTCACTCCTCAGAAGGAAGAATGGGCAATCTACTTCCATAGAGATACCACCTCAGAAACCCAAGGAGGGGCCGCTAAGAGTCAAATACATTCGACGGCAGTGAGTTTGTTTTTTGGTTTATTAGGATGTTACTTGGATGAACACCATTGTCCTGAAAGTCCCAACCGGCTATAAGACCAAGAATGGTCACCACAGATATTCAATCCAGAGCATACAACTGAGACTGCAATGGATTTGAATGTTGCTGTGGATTGCATTGTGTTCCCCAAAATGTTATCTTCAAGTCCTAAATCCTAGTACTTGTGAATTTGACCTCATTTGGGAATAAGGTCTTTGAAGATGTAATCAAGTTAAAATGAGGCTATACTGGATGAGGAGAGTAGGCCCAAATCCAATATGATGGGCGTCCTTAAGAGAAGTATTTGGATAAAAGACACAGACACAGGAGGAGAATTCCTTGCAAAGACAGAGGTAGAGATTGGAGTGATGCACCTACAAGCCAAGGAATGCCAGCAACCACCTGAAGCAAAGTGAAAGGCATGAGATGGTTTCTCCTTCAGAGCCTCCAGAAGGAACCTACCCTACTGACACCTTAATTTCAAACTTCTATCTTCCAGAACTGTGAGCAGGGAAGTGTCTATTGTTTTAAGCCACCTAGTTTGTAGTAATTCATTGTGGCAGCCATAGGAAGCTACTATTGATGGCAAAGCAGAGACTGACTATTCTGGCTAGTAAGCTCTGTGACTGTCTTATTAATTTCACTTGCCATTTATCATGTCTGATTTTTTTTTTTTTCCCTTCTTAAACTTCCCACATATTACATTATGGCAGAGTTTTAGAGTAATAAAAATAATAACAATCTTCATTAAGTAGAATAGAGCTCTCCCTGGTAATTTCAAAAGAAAACATTTCTTGGCTTCTGGCCGTAAAGATTTCCGTTCATTGACTGTACCTCCAAGTGCTTTAAGTTTTCTTGGAAATGTGGTGGCAGCAAGGTTTGCCCGGCAACAACAAAGCCTCTTCCTGGCACAATGTGGAGAACCCACTTATATTTCAACAAGCAGGGTGCTTGCAATGACCATGGCCACTGGAGTCCTACATTCAGGAAAGCCCTGGGGCTCTTGGAGCAATGTGGGAAGAAGTTGAGAAGCCAGTCACTCTAGGGAAGATGTGTTGGCTTTGCCCTGTGCTCTGTTCCTGATCTGCTGCCATTGTTAGCTGCTGTTGAGTTGGCTTCTGACTATCGGTGACCCCATGCACAATAGGACAAAATGCTGCCTGGTCCTGAGCCATCCCCATGATGCATTATGGATTGCAACATTGTGATCCATAAGATTTTTCTTATGGATTTGAAAAATTTGATTTTTCTTATAGATGTGGCTGATTTTCAGACGTAGATCACTAGACCTTTCTTCCTAGTCTGTCTTAGTTTGGAAGCTCTACTGAAACGTGTTCAGATAACCAAAACAAAACCAAACTCACTGCCCCTCGAGTGGTATCCGACTCACAGCGAGCCCTCCTTGGGTTTCCGAGGCAGTATCACTACGGAAGTAGGATTGCCTAACCTTCCTTCCGAGGAGTGGCTGGTGGGTTTGAACTGCCAGCCTTCTGGTTAGCAGTCAAGTGCCTTAGGCACTACGCCACCGCAACATGAAAACCTCCTCTGCCAGATGGGTGGTATCTGCGTATGAGGTGCATCTGCCGGGAACGGAATCTGTGTCTCAGGCATAGAAGGCAAGAATTTTACCACTGAATCACCACCACTGCCCCCATGTTCTACTGAAGTGCCTATGTAATTTGTTACAGATCCAGGATGAGTACCTGAGACCTTTTCCTACCTTTTTCTTTGTTTGTTTCTTTCTTTTTTTAATTTTATTTTGATGTGGGTGAAGATTTACAGAGTAAATTCACATTTCATACAGCAGTTCACATATACTTTGTCTCATGTCATTGACCAAAATTTGCAATGCAACAGCTCCCCTCCCACTTCCTCCCCATAGCCACCTCTTCCCAGTGTCCATCCCTCCATACTCTTCTGTGCCCTGAGCTGTCTCCCTGT
>NW_006922068.1:12823-17433 GCF_000298275.1 Orycteropus afer afer
ATTATCTTCTGTGTCTGTGTTAATTGGTTTCCCTTTTCTTTGTTGAAGAGGGTCTGTGCAACCCTTCTGCCTAGTCCGCCATCTTGCCGGAACCTCTTTTCCTACCTTTTTAAAAAGGAGGAGTTTAAAGGTAGTAAACAGAGCAATTAAGCTAATTAGCATTATAAATGCACAACAGGGACTTTGGGGTTGAGGAGGTAATTGTCAGGATAAATAAATAAATAATGGTGAGGTGGATAGTTTCACATTTGTTGGGGTCTTCAAAACAGGTTTCCAACAGGAAGCTGGAGACAAACGCTGGCAAACATTCAAGAACTTTGATTAACAAAGGTGTACTCAGACTTTTTTAAACTGGAATCCCCCAGCATGGTTGCTGGCACATTAAGAGAGAGGTCAGCCAAACTGTGTCCTTCCATTTTTCATAATTCATAGTGGTCTAAAACAAATATTTTTCTCTCACAAATTTCCTTAGGGGCTTTTTGATTTTATCCTTTTTCAAGTTGGACTTCACTGTGTAAAGATTTTATTAAAAATTGGGGAACTTTTTTGCCTCTGTAAGTGGAACATCTTTTCACAGTTTTCCCACCCAGAATGCTTACCAAACAGCTCTAGCCCATCTTTTCATGTTAACAAGTATTTACTGAGCTCTTACTATGTGCAATCATGACTTTGAGCCTGGGTTTTGACTACATCACTTACCAACTACATGGTATCAGGCAGTTTGTTAATGTCTCTACACCTCGGGTTTCACATCTGTAAAACGGAGCTGTTATTCATATGGTGGCATAATGCCTAAAGCATTTGACTGCTAACCAGAAGGCTGGTGGTTCAAACCCACCAGCCACTCCACGGAAGGAAGATTGGCAATCTAGTCCCGTAGTGATACAGCCTCAGAAACCCAAGGAGGGGTCGCTAAGAGTCAGATCTGACTCAATGGCAGTAGTTTTATTATTATTATTCTTTTGGTATTCATCTCACAGAGCTGTAGTGAAGAGGAACTGAACTGATACATATAAAGCACTCACAACAGTGCCTGGCACATAGTAAAGGCATGACAAGTATTATGAGTTTTCACTTACTGAACTTTTCCCATGTGATAGATGCTGCTGTCCTGAGAGTTTTTCAGGGATTAGTTCATTTAATCCCCACAATGGGTCTGTGAGGTAGATAAGTATTATCCTCATTTTTCAGATGATGAAACTGGATTTAGAGAAGGCATGATGATCTGGTTATGATAAAGACTAACAGAGATAATATGTGGCTATCAAAAATATAAATTATTATTAAATAACCTGACTAAAGAGAATACTTCTAGGTGTTCTCTCCTTCCATCTTTTTAAATGTCTGCCTGGAGACAGTTTTTCCTCACTGAGCAAACCCTCATCTCTTCAGTTGCATTATTAGGGCATGAAGGCGTGCTTGGTGGCAGTGTTGCTTTGCGCTGTACTTTGTGTGTTCTCCTAGGATTTAGACCTACCTGAACATGTTTGGAAGGATCTGCAGTGTAGTCCTGCCAGTGTCCCCAGAGAGGGTACATGTCACCTTCTGGAAATAACTTCAAAGCAAGAGAGAATCCAGCTCTATAAGAGAACACCAGGGTCTAGTGTTGGAAGGGAGTGTCTGGGGAACAGTGACAGGCTCTGTCTTGGGAGATGCTGGCACTGGGGGTGGAAATGGCACTGGGGTGGGAAGTTGCACTGGGGCTTTCAGTGGCTTAATGGGCAGTTCTGGGTTTGCAGACACTGTCAGCAATTTTGTTGGAGGTCTCAGTGGTATATACACATGCAGTCAGCATCTCTCCAGGGAGAGGGCCTTGAACAGGGAAGAAAGAAATATCAGATGCCAGATAGGTATTGGGAGGACCAATTCATTTCCACACCTTAGATATCTTTCTAGCTACGTGGGGGAAACATTTTGAAGAGATTTGAGTCCCTATGGAGTTCCTGGGTAGTGCAAAGGGTTACCATGCTTGCTGCTAACCAAAAGGTTGAGGTTTGAATATACTCCAAGGCACCTCAGAAGAAAGCAATATACTTTAGAAAAATCATCCACTGAAGACCCCATAGAATACAGTTCTACTCTGACATGGGATCGCCATGGTTAGAATCAACTCAGTGGCACAGGCATGGGTTCTGAGTTCCTGCAAAGACAGTTTTGTGATCCTCTTTTTGTTTTCCCTCTGCCCAGCTAATAACAGCAATGTAGAAAAGGTCACAGAACAGTGTCCCTCTATAACAGTGGCATATTAGCAGAGATCCATGGCCACTGAACCATGGTGGCAGAGCATGGCTGATTGGCCATACAAATGAAAGTCTTATCATTGTGCCTGATTCTTCCAGGTAAGTAAATATCTTTCAAAACATGTGGATTGTTCTACTGAAGAGACTTGAAAGCAGGGACTCAGACACATGTACATGTATATTCATACAATGGAATATTACTCAGCTATAAATAGAAATGAAGTCCTGTTACATAGTATAACAAAGGAACCCTGATGGCACGGGGGTTAAGTGCTTAGCTGCTAACTGAAAGGTCAATGGTTTGAACCTATCAGTTGTTCCACGGGAGAATGATGTGGCAATCTTCTCCTGTAAAGATTTACAGCTTGGGAATATCTTTGAAGCAGTTCTTCTTTGTCCTACAGAGTCCTATGAGTTGGAATTGACTTTATGGTGGTGGGTACATGCTACAACATAGATGGACCTTGAGAATACTATGCTAAGAGAAGTAAGTCACAAAAGGGCAAGTATTATATGATCCCACTTGTATGAGATAACTAGAAGAGGCAAATACACAGAGATAAAAGTTTGTTAGTCATTACCAGGGGCTAGGGACAGTGGCTAGGGGACTTATAGCTGGAGGGGTACTGGGGTTCTGTTTGGGATGATGAAAACCTTTTGAAATGAAAAGTGATAATGGTAGCACTACATGGTAAATGTAATTATACATTTTTAAATGGTTTAAATGTCAAAATTCTTGTTTTACATATTTTATCATATACCAAAAATCAAACTCACTGCTGTAGAGTTGGATCTAGCTCATAACATTCTGGTTAGCAGTCAAATGCCTTAGGCACTATGCCAGCAGAGCTTCTATTTTATCAAATATATATGCGCATAAATATATATTATATAATAGATATATTTATGCATATATATGTATAAATATATATAACATAAATGCACATATATATTTAGGCATATATATATATCCATAAATATATATATAACTTAAAATTATATATGTAAAACAATTATTTATACACACACACACACACACACACAGACTTTAAAGTGAGGATGATGGGATATGCAGGAAGCACCTTGTTTAGCCTGAAAATCACCTAACTTATAATAGTTTTGTTATCAGCAGAACTCAGCTCTGCAAATTTCCCCTAACCAGAAGTTAGAATGCTCTTTCTTTCCATGTCCCTTATCTCTCTAGAACTCTCCTCCAAATTACCTTTTCCATAATTCTTTACCTTATTATCCTCACCCAACTCAGGTAACTTTATTTTATTTCCCCTGAGGACTTGATTATGGTTGTTTGGTTGTCACCCCTATGGCCTATCACCCACTTTTGACTAGTAAGAAAGTTACTACACTTGATTTTTATACCCAGATTATTATAACATTATTGCACCTCCATCAAAAAGACCCATACTGTTTCTGAGCAATTCCTGTCTTCAGTATGTTCAGGAACCAACAGTTCTGCTCCTTCATTGCAGCATTATTCACAATAACCAAAGCCTGGAAACCACTCAAGTATTCATCAACAGACAAATATGAAACAAAATGTGAAATGGTGTTTTCATCTCACTGCTATGCCCCATTACTGCCCCTGCTGCTGGTAACCCTGGAGAGATTGCTTCTCCTGTCCTAGCCACTGCTACTCAAATTCTGGTTCTAGCAGAGGGCACATTGCTTTTATTTTTTGGCATAACTCTGCTTTAAGAATAGACACAAGCTTTGCCCTAATTTCCCAAACCACAATTGGGGTCACGCTGAAACTTTCAAGATTCTATGATAGTACAAAGAAAACTTTAAATTACTCTACATGTCAAGGCTCACCCTTGAGTCTGCTTCATGGCCAGAGTCTGCCTGGCACCTGGATGGTCTCCAAAGAACAAGAGCAGTTTGCCCCATTCCACTATAGGTCCAGGTTTCACCACATCTCAGATTCAGAATAAACTGCCTTCTTGGATTCCAAGAAGATCCTCGAGTGGCAAAAATGACCTGTGCTTGACTATTAACTGAAAGATTAGTGGTTTGAACCCACCCAGAGGCACACCACAGAGGGAAGTCATGGCAATTACAGCCAAGAAAACTCTATGGAGCAGTAGTACTACTCTGTGATACATGGGGTTGTGCCATGAGTCAGAATCAACTTGACAGCAACAGGTTTGGTTTTGGGTCTGGATACCAACAGGGGCCATTTTTTCCCCCCTCACCCATATCTCACGTCTCTAATTTTTGCCATAGCCTCTTCCCAGGAAGATGGTAGTGAGAGCACTGATTTACTCCATTTGTTGTTGTTGTTGTTATGTGCCATCGAGTCGGCCCCGACTCATAGCGACCCCTCCTTGGGTTTCCGAGACAGTATCACTACGG
>NW_006922068.1:18378-29534 GCF_000298275.1 Orycteropus afer afer
TAGGATTGCCCAACCTTCCTTCCGAGGAGTGGCTGGTGGGTTTGAACCGCCAGCCTTCTGGTTAGCAGTCAAGTGCTTTAGCCACTATACTACCAGAGCTCCTAGAGCTCTCCTTTAGTCAATCATAAACCATTTATACCACCCAGGGACCTGAACATAAGATCCTCAATCATAGAAAGTAAGGCTTCTATTGACTTTGTACTGTTCTGACTTCCCTGTGACTCCCATCCCTACTCTGTTTGAGTTACACACACAAGACCTGAAAGAGTCAATTGTATACACACAGCAGGCACTACATGATCCACAGATTTATTTTCTTACAAATTTTCTGAAACAAGTGAAGGATTAAAAAGCCTGCAAATAACGTAGCCTTTATTTTAGAGATATTTACTCTTTTTGTTTTAAAATAGTAACAACATCATTTCCTTGTTATAAGTGAAGAGTTAAAAAAAAAATGTTTTCAAATATTTTTCAGTATCAGTATAGGTCCTGGTCACTACTTCCTTGGACCCCTGTTGTGTACATGTTGTCACTTACTTGCTATTGACCTGCTCAATTGGTACTCACTTCTTCTCCACCCTGTCAAAACCCACAGCCCAGCAGAGACCTCCCCACCATCTGCTAGGGCTCATTCACGTGCAAATACTCAGGCATTTCAAAGCCTCATCTCAGCTCCTCTCTTCTTTGTTTCTTCCAAGTGAGAGAAAACAGCTGTTATAGTTCTTCTTCTCTGTTCCTCATAAATTCAAAAGAAAAACAGAAGGTAGTGCTTGTCGGATAATTTTGAAAAATCATTGTTCCTGGCATTTCGCAAAGTAGCAAGTAAGGTTTCTTTCTTTTCTTTTTTTATGGTCATAGTTAGTCCTGCGAGGTCTGACTATGTTTTGACACAAAACTTTGAAGCCTTAGTAAGCAGACTGACATGTTCTATGTCTCTTCTGGCTTGTCCTATCTACAAAGCGGCAGACAACACAAATGCAAGAGTCTTCTTCAGTCAGGCTTAGGGAATGAGACCTCAAGGGCTTTGCAATTAAGGCGTTTTGCTTTTAAGTCAGAAGTTACATCAGGTAGTACTGTCACTACAGATCCTAGATTCTCAGCCTCTCAGTTGCAGCAATACGAGCAGAGAACACTAAACAAAAAACCAAACTCACTGCCGTGGTGTGGGATCTGACTCATAGGGACCCCTCTTTGGGTTTCCGAGGTGGTATCTATGGAAGTAAATTGCCCAACCTTCCTTATGAGGCGTGGCTGGTGGGTTTGAACCGCCAGCCTTCTGGTTAGCAGTCAAGTGCCTTAGGCACTATGCTACCAGAGTTCCTAGAGAACACTCTAGTGTCCTACATTTCAGATTTCAATAAATACAGGGATGTTCTTTTCTTTTTTAAACTTTTTATTGTGATCTGGGTAAAATTTTACAAAACAGATTCATTTCACATTCAACAGTTCATACACATTTTGTTTTAAATGAAAATGAAATGAATTTAATTAAATTAAATGAAAGCAATAAGAGAGAGTTCTTTTTTATTCCACCTCAGCACAATCTGAATATTGTATCTTCGCACATTGTCTCTATTCTACACCCTAGAGCTGCCTTTATGGGAATATGTCATGTTGATGAATACAAGAAAATAATAAATACCAGGCTCTATGGCTGTTTTGCATTATCACTTCAACTCACGGAATTTCAGAGAAAGGGGAACATGAATAGACATGACAGGAAGAAAAAAAAAAGGTACACTGCAGCCAATTTTGAAACCAAAGGGCCAGCCCCCTACCCTTATACCATGTTTGTGTATACCCTTGGCTTTCATTTGGTATGTCAGAGTCTCTTGGAACCCAAACTCAGTTTGTCTATGCTGATGAGTATGATTAAAAATAAAAATAAAACTCCTAGAAATAAATCAATAGCTTTGGTCAGGGAAGTAAGATCTACTTCCTTACAAGTGAAATCATTCATTAACTCTCATCTAGGCCTTAAGATGAGCCCAGTATAAAAACTAGTTGCTGTTGGGTCAGTTCCGACCCATAGCTACCCCAGTGTGTCAGAGTAGTACTGTGTTCCACAGGGTTTTCAATGGCTGGTTTTTCAAAAATAGATCTCCGGGTCTTTCTTCCAAGGCACTCTGGGTGGATTCGAACTATCTATCTTTTGTTTAGTACTGTTGTTGTTGTTGTTATGTGCCTCTCCTTGGGTTTTTGAGGCAGCATCACTACAGAAGTAGATTGCCCCATCTTCCTTCCAAGGAGTGGCTGGTAGGTTTGAACCTCCAGTCTTCTGGTTAGCAGTCAAGTGCCTTAGGCACTATTTGTGTCACCCAAGGATCCTGAACCTAGCATACCAAACCAAACCAAACCAAACCCATGCCATAACATCAATTCCAACTCATAGAAACTGTATAGGACAGAGTAGAACTGCCCCATAGTGTTTTCAAGACAGTAAATCTTTATAGATGCAACCGCCCCAACTGGAGGGCTGGTGGATTCAAACTGCCAACCTTTTGGTTAACAGCTGAATGTTTTAACCATTACTCTATCAGAGCTCCTGAGCCCAGTATAGATGTGTGTATTTTTGGTTCCTTCAATCAGTAGAACTGAAGAGAGAGGATTAGAAAAGTCTAGGCTGGTTGAGAGAGGTGGTGGATGGGTGGGGGAGGTTCCTCTTATTAAATATACTATCTCCCCAGATGCTAGCTTCCTCTCCTTCTCCTTCCTAGCTCTTAGGAGTTTGTGGGAGAAGGAGATTCTGGCAATTCATTCTGAATTCATTCATAGCATAGAATCCATTGATTTAAAGTCAATCTGAAGTTTGAGTTTACACTACCCTTTGCTTCTTTCAAGGACAAACTAGCTAGATCTAGATATGTGCAGATTGAAATGCATACTTTCAAAATCTTCCTTTCTCATCATAGAATCTTTTTCTCATTTAACATTTGGGTACATTGTCTAGATCAATAAAACATGGTCAAAGAAGAGGAGAGTCTGAAAGAGAAGAAATATATAAAGTATTTTTTAACATCGTATTCCTAGCTAAGACTATCCATTTCCTAGAATTCTTGCCTGCCAGGCAGAAGGCCTGGGTTTGATTTCCAGCTAAGGCACCTCAAGAACAGCCACCATTTGTCTGTCAGTGGAGGCTTGCACGGTGCTATGATGCTGAATAGGATTCAGCAGAGCTTCCAGACTAAGACAAGGAAGAAAGGCCTGGAGACCTATTTCCAAGAAACCAGCCAAAGAAAACCCTATAGATCACAACAGTCTGATGGTGCATGGGATCTCCATGAGTCAGGGACCAACTTGAAGGCAGCTAGTAATATCATGTGGTAGAAACAAGAAAAAAAAATCGACTAAGTTTAACAACTACAACAAAAAGTAAATACAAATATTGCCTGTTGATTGCAAACCTAACCTACATTGGAATCCTCCAGTCTTTTCTCTATTCTGTGTATAACCAGGGCTAGCCTGGTGGGAAGGCTGCAAACATCCCAACATGGCAGTCTTTAAGGTTACCATGAAACCCTTGGTGGAGAACATTTGCCACAAAGTGCCTGTGATTGCAGTGTATCCAGAACATGATCACACACCCCCGTCAGTCAAACCACAGACTCAAACACAATGTCCAGCACTCAGAGCCCACACATGGATTTTTAGGTTGTAATAATCATATATAATGTCTACCCACTAGTTTAGAAGCTGGATGGGAATAGGGGGAAAAAATGTCCTGGTTATACTAAAAGTATTTTTTTTTTTTTTTTTTTTGCAGTCAAGGCAATAATGACGAATTTGGATATAATTTAGGAGAACACAAAACAACAGAACCACAAAAAGACAAAAATGCAAAGTACATTTTGCATTAAAAGACATTTGCATTTTGGTTAGAAAGCAGACCTGGTCCAATCGTAATTATGTTTAATGTGTATCATTGTGGAGGCTAATGTTTGTGTGTAGATGAAATCTGTGGCTAGTGTTAGCTCCTGCCTCTTCTGGAGACCCAATGCTGTTATCCCACAAAGAATAATGTACAGGCTAGAGTTAAAATGGTTTTTGAAACTAACCCTCTGCCTATTCCTTTGCATATCTCAAACAGGGAAAGCTCCCTAATTTTTGGTCAGGATCTGACAATTGTCCAGAATTATGATGATATCCGTTGGAGAATAAAATTAGCTATTACTTATATAGCACTTACTATGTGCTATATAAACACTTTATATGTGCCAATTTATTTAAGAATTACAACTCTATCATTATTCTCATTTTACAGATGATGAAACTGAAGCATGAAGAGGTTAAATAACTAGTCCAAGATTATCCAATTAGTCAGTATTGGGTGACAAATACCAACCCAAGTAATCTGGCTTCAGAGCCTTTGCTCTTAATCACTATAATAACCTGCCTCCAACTCACCCAACAGTATTGTGGAAGAAAAGGCCTGGTGAGCTGCTTCCATTAAGATTATAGCCAAGAAAACCCTATGTAGCAATATCTTTCTATAACATATGGGATTGCTATGAGTCAGAATCAACTGGGTGGCAACTAAGAACAGCAACAAAGTTTAAGCAATTAAGGCATAGTGCTTTCAATAGCCCCATATGTGTGAAGGGAAAAAACAACAAAAAACTCCCTGCCATGGAGTTGATTCCCATTCATAGCCATAGGGTTTCCAAGGTTGTAAATCTTTATGGAAGCAGACTGCCTTATCTTTCTTCTGTGGAGTGGCTGGTGGGTTCAAACCACCAACCTTCTCATTAACAGCCAAATGCCTTAACCACTGCACCACCAGAGCTCCTTGTGAAAAGCTGGACAATGAAAAAGGAAGACAGAAGAATAACTGATGCATCTGAACTGTAGTGTTGGTGAAGAATATTGTCTATGCCAAAGAATGAGCAAATCAGTCTTAGAAAAAATACAACTAGAATGCTCTTTAGAAGCAAGGATGGCAAGACTTCAGCTAACAGGCTTTGAATAGGTCACCTGGAAAGACAAATTGCTAGAAAAAGTCATGATGTTTGGTAAAGAACTGTGTCAGTGACAAGGAGGGAAATATTCAACAAGATGGATTATCACAATTGCTACAAAAATGGATTGAAACATAGCAATGACAATGAAGATGGCCCAGGACTGGGCAGTGTTTCTTTCTATTACACATAAGGTCTCTATGAGCTGGAAGCAACTATTACTTTGATTTTATTCCTCTAGAGATTTTAGAGATATGGAAAGTGAGGCTTAGGGAGTTCAAGTAACATTCCCAGAATGAGAACACTCCCAAATGCGATAAGAAATCAAAATTCTTTCTATTATGCTACCTTGCCTTGGTTGGTGATGGTTGACAAAACACGGTAAACATAATTAATGTCACTGAATTGTACATGTGAGGACTGTTGAAATAGCAATTGTTTTGTTATATGTATTTACCACAATAAAAATGTAAGAAATTATTTACTATGTCACATGCTTTCATTGTATATTCCTTAGTTTAATGATAAACTTATGATTCTGTTGGAACCCTCCAAGGTTCAACTGAATGCTAGCACATAGTTATCTCTTAATAAATATCTGGCCATTATCCAATCAAACAGGGATAGACTGGGGATCACTGCTTTAAACCATACAATCTTCTATGTGGATTTAGCTAACTCCCATCTGGTGTGCATTTTCCTGCCAGTGCATTTTAAACTCCTTAGGATTTCCAGCCTCCCTCCAGAGAAAAAGACACTGTCATCAAAACATGAGAATTAAGTTGACTTGTTATATATGTGCTATTAAGAAATCACCCTATGAGTTTTAGGCACACTAAAAATTAAGTGTCTGAAAACACAAATTTTATAGCTTCCCCAAGACTTTTGAGCCCACATGGATGGTTCAGAAGATTAAGAGTGGCAGCATATCAGCCAGGGATTTGAAAAATCAAGTCATGTTCTTCCTCTACTTAAGTCAATAGTAAGGGTAAAGATTTTGCAATCAGAAGCTCACTAGTGATTTCACTGGGAAAGTACTCAGCAACAGAATTCCACTTAATTCCTACCCAGCTGGATGGGAGCTGCAGCCCAACAGTAGCCAAGTGTGTCACCCTCATAAAATATGACACAGATGCATTCACAGAGCCGAGATATTGAGGCCCTAAAAATAGACTCTTTTTATATTGGTGTTTTCCCTAACTACAGCCGCACTGAAAGAATTCATGTGTTCACAGTTCAACTTTTCCTTCTATAGCATTGTTAAATTACATGTTGTTATGGCCACTTCCAGTGGGCTCAGAACTATTTTTCACTGTAAAACACGGCCATGTGAAAACTACCATCTGACGATCAAATACCTCCACTCTACATTACCATGGCCACCTGAGGAGAAGGGATTTCTTTAGCTTTTGGAAAATAATAAATGCTTAATCTCAGGAAATTATGATTTCTTATATGTGAACTTTTAAAGGGACGCTGCTCTTGCGCTCTTGTTGAACTTTAGCCATCAGAGCATTATGTTTATTTTTAACAATGAGGACATGAGACTGTTCATTGGAAGAGTAGCAGAGGCAAGATCAGAATGCAAAAATCTGTGATAATGACATATTATAATAATACTAGGACTTTCGACTTCAGTAGGACCAGCATACTTCAGTATGGATTACACCTCAACACAAAGAAAACAAAAATCCTCAAAACTGACACAATAAGCATCACGATTACTAGAAAAAAAGATTGAAGTTGTCAAAGATTTTGTTTCACTTGGATCCACAATCCACATCCGTGAAAGCAGTCAAGAAATCAGACATTGTACCACACTGGGAAAATGTGCTACAAAGGATCTCTTTAAAGTGTTAAAGACCAAAGATGTCACTCTGAAGACTAAGGTGTGCCTAACCCAAGCCTTGCTATTTTCAATCGCTCATATTCTTGTGAAAGCTGGACAATGAATAAGGAAGACAGAAAAAGAGCTAATGCCTTTGAATTGTGGTGTTGGCAAAGAATACCGAAAATACCATGGACTGCCAGAAGAGCTAACAAATCTGTCCTGGAAGAAGTGCAGCCAGAATGCTCCTTAGAAGCGAGAGTAGTCAGACTTCATCTCACCTACTTTGGTCATGTTGTCAGAAGGGATCAGTCCCTGGAGAAGGATATCATGCTTGGTAAAGTAGAGGGTCAGCAGAAAATGGGAAGACCCTCGATGTGATGGATTAACACTATGGCTGCAATGATGGACTCAAGTATGGCAAGGATTGTGAGGGTGGGCACAGGACTGGCAGTGTTTCATTCTGTTGTACAGGGGGTAACTATGAGTTGGAATCAACTCGACGGCACGTAACAAAAACAAAAACAAGGACTTCTTTGGTGGTACAAGTGGTTAGGAGCTTGAATAGCAGCCAGAAGTTTGGTGGTTTGAACCCACAAAGAGGTGCCTTGGAAGACAGGTCTGGTGATATGCTTCTGAAAGATCATAGCCCCCAAAACCCTATGGAATGGTTTTACTCTGCACTCATGGGGTGGCTGTCAGTCAGAATGGACCTGAAGTCAATTAACACGAATAACAATGCTAACACACATTTCTAGACTACTGTATCATTTTTAACCATCTTCATACATAATATCTTATTTTAGTAGTAGGAATTACTACATTTATGTAGTTCGTTGAAGAGGTTTTTGCTTATACTCATCATTGATGTTTTGTTCTATCAGTAACAGGAAGAGCCAATTGGGAAACAGTAGCTTTGCCTAATTCAGTCAAACTTCATTTTACTAGTTCTCATTTGAAGTAGCATTTGGGTGGCAGCGCCAGTGAAGTCTCTCTGGTAACCCCCACTGAAATGTCTTAGAAAAATCCACTGCCATGGAATTGATTCTGACTCATAGCAACTCTATAGCATAGAGTAGAACCACCCCATAGAGTTTCTAAGGCTGAAAATCTTTACAGAAACAGACTGCCTCATCTTTCTCCCACGGAGTGGCTGGTGGGTTTGAACTGCCAACCTTTTGGTTAGCAGCCAAATGCTTTAACCACTGCTCTGCCACGGCTCCTGAAATGTCTAAGAAGACAGAAAAAGATAACAACCTACTCAAGCACCCAAAACTATCATGATACAGAATCTAGAAGAAATTTCCACTATTGTAAAGGCTGATGGAGCTAAAATTAAAGAAACAATGGCCTCATTATGCTTTTTTTTTTTTTCCCATTAAAAGAAACTCTTGAAGTGAAATTCACATAAAATAAAATCAACCATTTTTAAATGAACAATTAGCGGCATCTAGTACATTCACAGTGTTGTGAAATGACCATCTTTATCTAGTTCTAAAACATTTCCATCACACCAAATAAGACCTTATTTCCATTAAGCATTTTCTCCCTATCTACTCTTCCCTCAAGCCGCTGGCAATCACCAATCTGCATTCTATCTCGTGGATTTATCTATTTGGAATAGTTCATATAAATGGAATCCTACAGTATGCGATCTTTTGTGTCTGGCTTCTGTCACGTAGCATAGTGTTTTGCAGTTCATCAGAACTGGCATCCCTTTTATGGCTGAATAATGATGCATGAGGTCCCTGGGTGGTGCAAAGGTTAATGCACTTGACTGCTAACTGAAAGGTTAGTGGTTCGAATACAGCCAGATGCACCTCAGAAGAAAGGGCTGGTAATCTGCTTACAAAAATCAGCCACTGAATACTCTATGGAGCTTAGAGCTACTCTTAAACACCTGGTGTTGCTATGAGCCAAAGTCAACTAGACAGCAACTAATTTTTCAAAAATTATTATTATTTAAGAATGTATATATGTATGGTATCTCTGGGCAGTGTAAATGTTTAAATGCTTAGCTGCTAATTAACAGTTTGGTAGTTCAAATCTACCCTAAGGTGCCTCAGAAGAAAGATTTGATGGTGTACTTCCAAAATAATCAGGCATTGAAAACTCTATGGAGCAGTTATACTCTCTAACACATGAGGTCACCATGAATCAGAATGGACTTGATAGCAACAGGTTTGATTTAAGTGGCTGGACTCAGAGTGCTTTGTCTTGGGGATCTAAAAGAGGTTCTTTGAGAAGTGGGAAGTATTCTTTCATTGAAAATAATCAAATTGTACAGAAATAACAATACTTTGTTTGATAAAAGGAGCCCTGGTGGCGCTGTGGGGAAAGCATTGGGCTGCTAACCAAAAGATCCACTGTTTGAACCCAGCAGCTGCTTCATGGGAACAAGATGAGGTAGTCTACTTCAATAAAGATTTACAGTCTTGGAAACTTTATGAGGCAGTTCTGCTCTGTCCTAAAAGGGTTGTTATGAGTTGGAATCGACTCAATGGCAGTGGGTTTGATATATTTGATATCACTTACATATAAGTGAGTTCAAAGTACTCACACATACACTATCATAGACTCCTGTGTAGTAGCTGAATTTGGGATATTAACGTAACAGGACTTTAATATTATTAGGGCTAATTGAGGTAGTTTCCTGTCTGCTCCCCCAGCCTAACTGAGACAAAAGAAGCTGTCTTCCTTCTTTCTCTTAAAAATGTCCTGAATGATTTGGGAGTGTATTATTCTCTCATGTCAAACTGTATCGCTTTTGTTCTCATTCCAGTGGCTCCCTGATCTCCATTCATCCCCATCCCCTCATCCTCACTCCTACCTCCAGGGTAGGGAGAAAGCAAATTTGCTTATTTACTTGTCTGCATTGTTAGGAAAATAATATTTGTCTTCTTTGCTATATTCTCAGGATGTTAAGTAGTTTGTCTAAATCAATGTTCAACTCAGGTCAAGTGCATTTCATTCCTATGTCTGCTGCTAATTCACATGGTGACAGACTATATGTTATTGAATCTCCTTGCTTTAGTTTGCACAGCTATAAAAAATAAGGTAAGACTGCAAAAAGTACCAACCTACCATGGTATGTCTAATTTAAGTGACCAAGTCTCTATCCATGTAATGAATGGGTTCTTTAGAGCATAGATTCCTATCTTAGAGGGGAATTCCCTAAAATCCTTTGCAAAAGTTTGGGTACTTATTGCATCTTTTTCTTGGGAGAGTTTTCATAAATCTCATAAAAACTCACTGGAGCCTGTGTGCCCTGAGCCTCAGAGACAGCAATTCACAAACTCTGCTATGGAGACCCAGGGAGAAGTTTTCATTGGTCCATGATGAAATGTGAAGAGTAAGAGCAGTAATAAAGGGGCCTCCACAAAGCTGAGTTTATTCAAGTTTCAAAGGTGTGCTTTATAGTTCTGGTAAGATGGCGGACTAGGCAGAAAGACTGCACAGACCCTGTTCAACAAACAAAAGGGAAACCAATTAACACAGACACAGAAGATAATCCTGGACCCCTGTGCCTTGAATGAAAGGATACAGAAGTGGACTAAACTCCAACTAGCAGAAGAATTTGCATGAAAATACCAAAACAGGAGATAGGCGGAGCTGTGGTCTGGCAGCGATCCTGACGCCACAGCACAGACAGCTTGGAGATTCCTGAATGGTGGCAGGACCTAAGAATTAACCTAAAAATCAGCCCTGCTAGCTAGGGACTGCATGGAGGACTGCTCTGGTGGCTGGGCAATAAACGGAGAAGGCGAAGAGAAAGGCGGGTTGAGCTGTGGACTTTTGCTGGTCTGGAGGATGCCGCCATTTTGAATGTTTAAAAGTGGCTTGACCATTTTGTATATTTAAAGAGACAGCGCTTTTGCAGATTCTTGGGGCTTAGGAGCACATTTTGTTTGCCAGCAACCCCAAGGACACTCCAGACCTGCAAGACTGAAAAGGTGCTACATTCCTCTTACTACTTCTATCCCTCATACCCGCTTGGTGAACAGAGGTGTTCCCACCTCCCTACCTACCTTCTGGGCCCACAGGAACTCCATCACTGTCTGTGTGCTCTGACGGAGCCTGGGTGCCCCGCCCTGTCCTCCACAGATTTTTCTTTTTCTTTTTGATTTTTCTTTTTAGGTTTCTTTTTTCTGGTGATTAGTTTGCTTGTATTTGTCTGTTTTAAAACAACTATTATTATTAATATCTTTGTCCTTTTCACTATTGTTCTTATTCTTCCCCTCCCAGGTCCTAGTTTTCAGCATTTTTTTCTTTTCCCTGTTCCTGGTTGAATTTTTTTTTTTTTTTTTAATTTAAGATTTTTTTTTTTTCCTCGTGGTTAACCCCATTCCTTGTTTTTCTTTTTGCATTTTTCC
>NW_006922068.1:37599-49175 GCF_000298275.1 Orycteropus afer afer
ATGGAGGGATGGACACTGGGAAGAGGTAACTATGGGGAGGAAGTGGGAGGGGAGCTGTTGCATTGTGGTAAACTGTGGTCAATGTCATGAGACAAAGACTATGTGAACTGCTGTATGGAAAGTGAATTTGCTCTGTAAATCTTCACCCAAATCACAACTGAAAAAACAAAAGTAAAAAAAAAAAAAGTGTGCTTTATTTTAAAAGTCTATCTTTCTAAGTTTTTGGTGTTAAAACTTACCTTTCTGTTCTATAATAGAATCAGTGTATACTGGTTTCCTTTCCCTCTGGCCAAGTGGCTTCCCTTACAAAATGTAAAAGTTAGGTTCAAAAGACTTTTGACAGCCTCATGGCCCCTGCAATCCAAATATTTGGGAATTACAGCTTTTATAGAGGATTCTGCTGGTCTTTTATTTTCCCTAATAATTTTTGCTGTTTATCGTTGGTTATTCTTGAGTCACATTAATCAGGCATCACCAGGCTGTCTCTAAGCCAGTTGCTCTTTAGTGGATTCTGACTCATAGGGACCCCATGTGTTTCAGAGGGAGACTATACTCTGTATTGTTTTCAATGACTGGTTTTCCAGAAGTAGACCATCAGGTCTTGCTTCTGAGGTACATCTGAATGAACTCAGCTCTCCAAACTTTCTGTTAGCAGCTAGCTTCTAGGATCAGCCTGTTGTTGTTGTTGTTATGTGCCATCGAGTCAAACCCAACTCATAGCGACCCCTCCTTGGGTTTCTGAGGCAGTATCACTACAGAAGTAGGATTGCCCAACCTTCCTTCCGAGGAGTGGCTGGTGCGTTTGAACCGCCAGCCGTCTGGTTAGCAGGCAAGTGTCTTAGCCACTATGCTACCATATTCAACATAAACTGGCAGCCAACAGCCTCTAAGAACAAATAGATCTTTCCAAGAGATATGCTTGAAGGGAAGGACATAAGGTGCATCACAGTCCATGGTGACTTTTCATTGTCTCAGATCTCATGTTCACAAGAGCTGCTCAGTTTCTCTTTCTGTCCTGACATTGCTAACTTGTCCTCTCATTCAGTTTTTCTCTCTGTCCCCACATTGCTAAATTGTCCCCTCATTTTCCTCCTTCCACTGAGCAGTCATAACACCTCAATCCCATGCCCCTTGGCTGTGGATCCTCCATGCTACAGTCTTCTGTGAGATGTAATCTAGTGCACATTGTTGTTGTTAGGTACCGTCGAGTTGTCTTTGACTCATAGTGACCTTAAAACAGAACAAAACACTGCCCAGTCTCCTGTGCTAGCCACATGATCCCTACTATACCTGAACCCATCACTGCAGCCACCATGTCAATCCATCTTGCTGAGGGACTTTCCCCCTTTCATTTACCCTCCACTTTACCAAACATGACATCCTTCTCCAGAGAATGGTTCTTTCTGACAACATGACCAAAATAGGTGAGACAAAGTCTGGCCATTCTCGCTCCCAAGAGCATTCTGGCTGCACTTCTTCCAGGACAGATTTATTAGTTCTTTTAGCAGTCCAAGGTACTTTCAGCATTCTTCGCCAGCACCACAACTCAAAAGCATCAACTCTTCATTGGCCCTCCTTATTCATTGTCCAGCTCTCACATGCATATAAGATGATTGAAAATACCATGGCTTGGGTTAGGTGCATCAGTCTTTGTGTTAGGCTGGGTTCTCTAGAGAAGCAAAACCAGTAAAGTTTGTATATATGTGTAGAGAGAAAAATTTATCTTAGGAAAATGCCTCACACACTTATAGAAGCTGGCAAGTTCCAAGTTCTTGGATCAAATGTCAAGCTGGAGGCATTTCCTGACTCACACAGCTGCAGGGGCTGATGAGCTCAAGGTTGACAGGCAGTATACTGGCTGTTGACTCCAACAAATGACGAACTCAAGATCACCAGGCCAAATGGTGGATTGTTCACTCACGGACAGTTGTAGGCAGCACAACAGGATCCCAATCCACAGAAGAGTGTCTCTTTTCCCAGGATGTACATAAATATATTGGAAGTAGGCCACATCCTCAGGGAAACTCTCTTTCAATTGATTGGCTGCTCAAAACATATACATCCAATTTCATCATGGGAATAACTCACATCACAACTGCTTAAACCACTCAGAACTGTGGTCCAGTCAAAATGACACACAACTTCAACTATCACAGTCTTCAAGGAGATATCTTTGCTCTTCAGCACTTGAAAGAGGTCTTTTGCTGCAGATTTCCCCAATGCAATACGTCTTTTGATGTCTTTACTGCTGCTTCCATTGGTGTTGATTGTAGAACCAAGTAATATGACGTCCTTGACCACTTCAATCTTTTCTCCATTTATCATGATGCTGCTTATTGGTCCAGTTGTGAGGATTTTTGTTTTCTTTATATTGAGGTGTAATCCATACTACATTAAGTGCTCCAAGTCATCCTCATTCAACAAGCAAAATTGTGTTGTCTTTGTATCTCAGGTTGTTAATGAGTCTTCCTCCAATCCTGATGCCATGTTCTTCTTCATATAGTCCAGCTTCTTGGATTATTTGCTCAGGATACAGATTGTATAAGTATGGTGAAAGGATACAACCCTGACACTCTCCCTTCCTGATCTTTAACCATGCAATATTCCCTTATTCTGTTTGAACGACAGCCTGTCTATGTACAGGTTTCTCATGAGTACAATTAAGTGTTCTGAAATTTCCATTCTTCTCAAAGTTATCCATAATTTGCTATGATCCACACAATCGAATGCCTTTGCATGGTCAATAAAACACAAGTAAGCATCTTTCTGGTATTCTTTGCTTTGAGCTAAGATTCATCTAACAACTATGATATTCCTCACTCCACATCCCCTTCTGAATCCAGCTTGCAATTCTGGAAGTTCTCTGTCAATATACTGTTGCAACCACTTTTAAATTATCTTCAGTAAGAATTTACTTGTGTGTGGTATCAATGATATTGCTTGATAATTTCCACATTCTATGGGATCACCTTTCTTTGGAATGGGTACAAATATGGATCAATAAGCCAGCCCCAGGACCAGTAGAACGTGGGAGTTTGTGTTCGAGAAGTGCCCCAGAGGGGCAGGCCATAGTAAGCCAGCCCTGGGACCAGGGGAAGGTGGGTGTTTACACCCTGGGGGGCAGGCTGGGTAAGCGAGCAAGATGGGGGAGACCAGGAAATGAGCAAAGCAGTATGGAACAACTAAGGGAGACACACTTGTCCATCAGTTTATGATACTGTAGTGGCCTGAGTGTTGCTGTGAGGCTGGAGGCTATGTCACCAGTGTTTCAAATGCCAGCAGGGTTACCCATGGTAGACAGGTTTCAGCAGAGCTTCCAGACTAAGACAGACTCAAAGGAAGGAAGAAGTCATCCATTTCTCAAAGAATTGGCCAGTGAAACCTTATGATCTAGTGCCTACTCTGACTCTTTTCTCCATCATCCCCTCCACTATTCCTCCTGGAGTTTTGAAAGATGAAATTCTTCATCTTGCAATGGAAATTACAGTCCCAAGAATTGACACTCAAAAATGATAACTAGAAACTATATTCCTCATACTTCCGCTCTCATTTTATTTTATTTTTCCCTAATATTCTTCTTCTTCCATCATTTTATTTGTAATATTTGGAAGCAATCCATTGGAAAGAATTGGATGAATGCAGTTAAGTACAGAAAAAGGGGCAGAGATAGGGAAAGAACTAGTTCTCAGTCTTGGCAAGAAGGGAATTGGTAAGGGAACACTGTCTGTTTTGGAGGAGTCCCTAAGTGCTGCAAACAGTTAACATGCTTGGCGGCTAAATGTAAGGCTGGAGGTTTGAAGCACCTCAGAAGAAAGGCTTGGGAATCCACTTCTGGTAAGTCAGCCATTAAATACCCTATGGACCACAGTTGTACTCTGATTCAAATGGGGTCACCATGAGTTGGAGTTAACATGATGTCAACTGCTTTTACTGGTTTGGCCTGTTTTAGGATTCAAGGGCACTGGACCACTTCTCTACCTAGGTCTCAGAAGCTTCTTTGGACTGGTATCCATGTTGTAATGCTATTTTTATTTACATCATGGCACTTTCATTTATTTAATAACTATAATCATTAAATGCCATCAGTGGACTAGACCCTGTGCACTGGAGATGCAACAGGAGCGGATGCAGACATGGTGTCTGCAATCATGAGGCAGCTCCAGATGACACTGAGGTTTCAGGATGAGGGACAAGGGTATATTTCATTATCACCAAGCTAATAGATTCATTGCCCAGGGAAGTTTCCTTAGCTTCTTAAAAGGTGATTCAAGCATTGTGATCAGGAACACAATAGATGAATCCTGATAAAAGGGAGAGAAATGTGGAAGACAACTTCAGATTCCTAAAGTAACCAGACTTACTGGACTTACTGAAGCTGGAAGAGTCCCTCAGACTATGACACTGAGTTGATTTTCAAACCTTCAGTTGAAACTATCCTCTGAAGTCACCTTTAAACTAAGTAACAGTTTAGTCCAAAGAGTAAAGATTGTCACCCTTGAGTATTGCATTTAGATAAAAAATTATCTATATGAGAGCAAAGAGTCAACAGGTTTTAAAACATAGATGAGCAGGTTGGGGGAGGGGCAGGGAGATTAAGTAAATGGAAGTGAAATAACTAGAAAAGGAACAGGGAGACTGTTGACACAATGTGAAGAATGTAACCAATGTCTCTGTTCATTATATCTAGAAATTGTGGAATGGGAGTGGGTTTTGCTGTGTATATTTTCACACACACACAAAGATTTAAGGATTTCAGAACAAAATCTGTGCCTCAAATCAAAGGGTTATAGAACAAGATCCATGTGGGTGAATCTACATTAATTATTCTCTAGGGAAAAGGCTTAGACGGAGGTCACTGATATAACAAGATAAGCATCTTTTATCAGGGAAAGATCCCTAGACACTTGTGTCTCACATTCTTGATTTGCCTTCTTGCTGTCCCATGTGGTCATCCCCCTGTCAAAAAACCGAACTCATTGCCATCCAGTTGATTCCAAGCCACAGTGAGCCCCATTGGGGTTTCCAAGGTGGTAAATCTTTACAGAAGCAAACTGCCTCATTTTTCTTCCACAGAGTAGCTGGTAGGTTCAAATCACCAACTTTTGGTTAGCAGCCAAGTGTCTTAGCCACACCTATACAACTCCTTGGTCAATCCCCCAGTGAGGGCTTTATGATCTTAGTTTCTGTTAAGTCAGTCAAGTTGTTGTTGTTGTTGTTATGTGCCGTCGAGTCGGACCCGACTCATAGCGACCCCTCCTTGGGTTTCCGAGGCAGTATCACTACGGAAGTAGATTGCCCCATCTTCCTTCCGAGGAGTGGCTGGTGGGTTTGAACCGCCAGCCTTCTGGTTAGCAATCAAGTGCCTTAGCCACTATGCTACCAGAGCTCAAGAGTTAATGTAAATTCAATGCTGACTTAGTGCTGTCTATAACTACAAGCCACATGAAGACAGGAGACCAATTCCTGAAGAGATCAAAATTAACCAACTTGTAATCTTGAACGCTGACTGTGTGAATCCTGCTCTTTCACCTGAAAGATAAGAGTACTCTTCAGATATCATGCTTTATGTGACCAAAATACATGAGAAAATTTAGGTTTAGGATGAATTACATTTAGAACATTAAAAAGGAAAAATCTTAGAGTCATTTCACATCTTTTGAAAATATTTCATGGTAAGAACCAGTTTTTGAAGAAAAGAGATCTACTTTGGATTAGAAAACATTTTTTAAAGGAGATGGAAAAGGTGGAGATGGGATGAGAGTGGGAAAAATAGTTAATGTCCAAATTACTGTTGTACCTAAAATCTGCTCTATGAGGTAAGTGGACCGGGACTTGGGTGCTCCTAGTAGCTTAGGATATAAGGCAGAGAAGGTGGTCAGATGTATGTGCAGAAAGGTATGCATTTAGTGGACATCGCCAAGGCAAGTATTGAATGCAGGAGCACAAGACTCCATGAGAACAGTGGGTGAGGATAGACACTTGAGTGAACACTTAGATAAAGGTGGGAGCTATTGGCTTGGATGAGAGAGAGAGTTCAAGGAAGGATTTCTTTCTTTGTATTGCAAGTCTACTTGTCTTGGGTAGTGCAAATGGTTAAGTGCTCAACTAGTAGCTAAAAGGTTGGCAGTTTGACCCCATCCAGAGGAACCTGGAAAGAGTGGCCTAACGATCTGCTTTTAAAAGGTCACAGCCATTGAAAACGCCATGGAGATGTTCTACTCTGCACACACAGGGTTGCCATGAGTCATAATTGACTGGATAGCAACTAACAACCACCATATTGCAAGGCTGGTTCTCTTAATTTTGTTGACTGTGCCACAAAGCTCAAAGGAATGTGATCAAAATTTACTCAACCTTCAATAAATGTTGACAACTATACCTGCAATTGCACCCACTAGATATTGATTTATGTTAACAAGTTCCTCTTTACAATAAAAAATTCTCCTGGGAAGGTTAAAGTCAATTGACCATTCATTCTTTATGATGAATGTTTAATAAGATGGCTTTGTGCTGGATTTCTAGTTGAGATCAACTGAACAATGAGAGTCTGATGGCAAAGTGGATGAGAAGAGGCAAGGCAATTTAGGGTCACATAGACTTGGGCTGACTTCTCGTGCCAACTAGTGCTTGGGAAAGTCAGAAGTTTTTACTTCTCCAGGATAATACCCTCAAAGTGCCAAGTGATTGGGTGAGGAAGGTGTTATTAAGAAGAATAAGCCAAAACCACAACTCAGCCTGTGTCTTTAAAAACAAAGTAGCATTCACATACCCCTTACTCTTCTAAATTGTAAACATGGTTTGGAAATGTTAAAATCTAAAATGTTGTAACATTAAGATGTCTGTGAGTTGGAGGCCACTGGTCTTCTAAACCCTGGGGCATCATCCCAACATGCAAGCACACAGATTCGTTTTCCCAGACTAGCAGTGCAACAGCCTAGTTTTCAGAAAGATGTAAAGTAGGCGTTTAATAGCAGCAGAAGCCACACAATGACAGTCACTACAAAGGACCATTTATCAGTTATTTTGGGAAGGGGGAGGAGTTTATTTTTTCAGAAGAGAGGAAACTATGCTAATAAGTTTTTTTGTCTGCTCTCCTTCCCCACTGAGATCCCATATCAGTTTGTCTCTGTTTGCTACATACTTTGTTTTAAAGGAAAATGAGGTGAGATGGAGATATCTGAGTCATGAATGTAATAAAACATGGTTCTGGAAAATAACTTTTCTACCCTCCCTTCATGTTCCACCCTCCCTACAGTTTAGGGATACTGATTACTAGAAAAATATGTACATATGCTTATAATTTGTATGCAGGATAAGAGAGAAAGAGTCAAGGGAAGAGAGGAAAAGAAAACTAGCACAATATTAGATTAAAAAAAAAAAAGAAAGAAAAGAAATAAGGAGAAGGCTTGCTTTATGAGAACAGTCCTCAACCTGTACCATTCTGAGTTGCCCTGGCAACCCAGGGTACCTCATTTCTTAGTTCAGATGTTGGTACCGGACAATATCTTCTACTCTACTTCTACTGGGCCCTTGCTGATTGGTGTACATCTTACATTCCCTTTAGTAGGCTAGGACTGAAGGTGGGAGTGAGGGGGATTTGGCTGCTGGATTACTGATGGAGCCACTCCTTGGACGGAAGACTGGCCAGTCTACTTCCTTAGAGATAGCGTCTCAGGAACCCACGGAGGGGTCTCTATGAGTCAGAATCGACCTGATGGCAGTGAGTTTGGTTTGGTTTGTTTTTGAGAGGAAGGCTGCAAAAATATTGAGGAAATGAAGGTTAGAAGCTTCTTTTGTATGAAAGGAAGGATTCTGGGTTGTGAAGAACTAGATAGATCCAAGAAGTGTAATAGTCCTCAAGTACCCAGATGATTAAATAAATTTGCCTATCAGACTTTTTGTGGTGGGTTAAATTGGAGAAGCTAGACACAAAGGACCTTGAAAATGCCTTCCAAAACCAAAATATACCGGGGGGGGGGGCTGAGATCAGATATTATCTAACTGGTATTCACAATGCAGGAAGCTCTCAGAGCTGCTGCTGCTGCTGGTGGTGGTGGGGTTATGGATGAGGATGGATGAGGAGCAAGTCAGAGGAAAGAGCACCATTTTCACAGGGGTTTTCCTGTTGGGATCACTCAAATGGTCAAGTTGAAATCCCTGATCAAGCAGGTGCTGAAAGACTGAAAGTTGTCCCTGATAAACTGGGTCACCAAAAGTCCCTTTTAAAATTTGGGTAGGTAGTACCATGGCAGTAACAAAGTACTTAGGTGGTTAGTACATGAATTGTCAAGGCAAGTTTTAATGGTGCAGGTTATAGGGTGGGGTCTTAGTGGACTGAACAAAATAAAAACAGTGGAAATTGGGAGAAGCACTTGAGGGACAGTGGAAGTGGTGGTTGGGAAGAAGGGTTTATCTTGCATAGAGAAGCTAGAATATGCCTCAAAGATAGCTCAACTCCACCTTGACCTAGTTCCCATGTCTCAAGCTTCCACAGTGCAAATGTTTGGGACCTGGGTCTTCAGTAAGATAGATTACCAACTATTTCATGACTGCAATACTGGATATACACAGATCATAAAAGCAATAGTAATTGAAATCAAATGTTGCAACATCCCAGCTAGTGTGACTGCTATGAACTGCTGTGGAGAACAACAGGAGTTCTGTGTGCTGTTGTAATGCCCATGGGGATTAATGCTTTCCGAGTTCATGCCTAATGAACCTTCAGAAGAGGAAATGTCTCATCCAGCATGCCATTGATTTGATCAGCATGCACGTTTAAAGAACTAGTTCCTCCCCCTTAAATTTTTATGAGTTCCTACACATTCCCAAAAGTGTCCAGGAATTAGGCAATCTGTTTATTTATGGTTCCATACAGCCTGAATGGAGGTCAACTCCAAGAGGCGAGGGGAGGAGGGTCACACAGACACAGGGGAGGAGGGTATTCAACGAGGTAACACTGTTAAGCCAAAGCACTTAACCACATGGGACTGGGGGAGGGGAGGCAATGTAAGAGAGAAAGCTTTTAGGCCTTGATTTCAAAGTGCTTATTCTTAGATGTTTTAATACAGCAAATCCCAAAAGAGGGAGAGGAGATTAGCCAGAATTAGTTTACTGTCTACATATTCTACAAAGAATGGTCAAAGAGAGATGCCCTTAATAATTTTAAAAATCTACAGTAACTCAAGCCAATGCCTTGTGCTAACAAAGCCCTGACAAGTACAGGTTCTGCAAAGTCATCACTACTGAATAACTGTGGTTTATTTTAAATGATAATTACATTTGTATACAAACAATTAATGGTGAACATCTCTCAAGAATGTTTTTTTCTCTCTAGTAAGCAATTTATGTCCTGGTAAAATCTTGCTCATCTGCTCATTTTACTATATTGGGAAGAGGAGAGGCAAGGAAGAGAGGGCATACTATTTTCTTAGCACTTAGTAAATCTAGGCACATATTCAATGCTTTGTGTCCATCATCTTAGTTCTTCATCAGAATAGTACTTGTTGTTGTTGTTAGCTTTTGTAGAGATGCCCCAACTCATGGAAACCCCATGTACAATGGAACAGAATGCTGCCTCGTCCTGCTCCATGCCCATGATTGGTTGCAGATCAGACCATTGTGATCCATAGGGTTTTCACTGGCTGATTTTCAGAAATAGATCACTAGACCTTTCTTCTTAGGAGCTCTGGTGCTGTAGTGCCTAAGGCACTTGACTGCTAACCAGAAGGCTGGTGGTTCAAACCCACCAACCACTCCTCAGAAGGAAGGTTGGGGAATCTACTTCCGTAGTGATACTGCCACGGAAACCCAAGGACGGGTCACTATGAGTCGGATCCAACTCGATGGCAGTGAGTTCTTTCTTCTTAGTGTGTCTTAATTGGGAAGCTCTGCTGAATGCTGTTTGGCACCATAACAACATGCAAATCATTACTGACAGATGGGTGATGGTTGCACATGAGGTGTTGTGTTTGGCTTGGAATCAAACCCAGGTCTCCTGCACAAAAGGCAAGGATTTTACCACTGATCTGCCATTACCCTCCAGAACAACATTGCACATTTTTGTTGTTGTAGGTGTCATCAAGATGATTCCAACTCATAGCAACCCTATGAATAACAGAATGAAACACTGCCTGGTCCTGCACTATCCTCACAATTCTTGCTATGTTTGAGCCCATCGTTGTGGGCACTGTGCCAATCCATCTCATTGGGGGGGGTCTTCCTTCTTTTTGCTGACCCTCTGCTTTACCAAGCATGATATCCTTCTCCAGGGACTGGTCCCTTCTGACAACATGACCAAAATAGGTGAGATGAAATCTGGATATTCTTGCTTCCAAGAAGCATACTAGCTGCATTTCTTCCAGGACAGATTTGTTTGCTCTTCTGGCTGTCCGTGGTATTTACGTTATACTTTGTCAACACCACAATTCAAAGGCATCAGCTATTCTTTGGTCTTCCTTATTCATTGTCTAGCTTTCACATGTGTGTGAAGTGATTGAAGATACCATGGCTAGGGTTAGGCACACTTTAGTCTTCAAAGTAAGATCTTTGCTTCTTAACTCTCTAAAGAGGTCTTTCACAGCAGATTTGCCTAGTGCAACATGACATCTGATTTCTTGACTGCGGCTTCCATGGGTGCTGATTGTGGATCAAAGTAAAATGAAATCCATGACAACTTCAATCTTTTTCTCCATTTATTGTGATGCTGCTTCTTGGTCCAATTATGAGGATTTTTGTTTTCTTTATGTTGAGGTATAATTCACACTGAAGACTCTAGCCTTTGATCTCCATTAGTAAGTGCTTCAAGTCATCTTCACTTTCAGCAGGCAAGGTTGTGTCATCTGCATATCGCAGGTTGTTAATGAGTCTTCCTTCAATCCTGATGCCGTGTTCTTCTTCATATAGTTCAGCTTCTCAGATTATTTACTCAGCAAACAGGTTGAATAATTATGGTGAAAGGATACAACCCTGGCACACACCCTTCCTGACTTTAAATCATGCAGTATCTCCTTGTTTTGTTTGAATGACAAACTCTTGCTCTATGCACAGGTTCCTTATGAACATAATTAAGTGCTCTGGAATTCCCATTCTTTGCCATGATAGCCATAATTTGTTATGATCCACACACTTGAATGCCTTTGCATAGCCAATAAAACACAGGTACACATCTTTCTGGTGTTCTTTTCTTTCAGCCAAGATCCATTTGAAATCAGCAATGATATCCCTTATTCTACATCCTCTGAGTTAGGCATTATTTCTTAAAATTTCTATTTTCCAAACCAGGAAATCAAGGGCTAGAGAGATTATATAACTTTCCCAGCCAATAAGAACATAGGATAGGAGCCCATGTCTATATGCTTCTGAAGTCATTCATCCTTTCAATGCACCATGTTGCTTCTCAAAACCAACAGTGAAAAATACTCCTCCCTTATCAACTATCTTCTTTTCTTTTTAAAAATTAATTAATTAATTACTTTTTATTTGGGTGAAGATTTACAGAGCAAATTCACTTTCCATACAGCAGTTCACATATACTTTGTCTCATGTCATTGACCACAGTTTACCACAATGCAACAGCT